>NC_079435.1:25498180-25588180 GCF_903798145.1 Danio aesculapii | reverse complement strand
ATTTAGGGAAACTCCTGAGACAAATAGGTGTTATCTCTGAACATTAATAAATCTTTATAAAATACTGAAATTCCCACCTCCTTTATTCTGCCGCAATGACTTCTGGGACTTCTCGAGTGAGTTTTGCGCTCAAGTCTGCATCGATGCTTCCTCGATATCAAAGAACACATCCAGGAACTTTCACACTTGCTTCATTCTTGCAGTCTTGAGTTTTGGAACTGAACTTTGGTGGTTGATGATGACGTTACATGAGAACGCAAGATCGCTAAAGAACGCATATTGAGAAACGGCCCTAGTAAAAGCTTGATTAGCTGCTTCAGGTGTGTTTGATTAGGGTTTAAGCTAAACTCTCCAGGTCACCTGCCCTCCAAGACCGTGTTTGGACACCACTGGCCTAAAGCCTAAGCACAAAAAAACATATAATCAAGAGTACAATTTGACGTATAAATAAACAATAAGCATTTAAATTGGAACCAATATTAATAACATTTACTAATTGTTTCCAAAAAGGAATATAGTTAGTCCTGAAAAGACTAAATGTCTTAATTGATCTAAAAGAAGAAGAAAGATTGTTCCAGTTAAAAGGAGCTTTGTATTGAAAGGACCTACGGCCACTTTCTGTTGTAATTCTTGAAACAAAAACATAATTCTGTTTATTTTGAAGAGAACATGAGGAGGTAAATGGAACAAAAAACTGCTTTTAAAAAAGAAGGGAGACTAAAATAAACACATTTAAAAAGAAACAAACAAGTCCATAAGTCCCTTTAAGGCAAGTCATTTCCCTTGGCGGCCATCTTTGAAACACCTCTAGGGCAGTATGCTCGGGCATTCTGTCTGGGGAAACATCAAATTCTCCAAAACTGCTTGCCAAGCTTACCATTGAATTTCACATTTGGAATCAGCAATAATATTAAACAACAACTGTCTCTTTAGCTTCATTTCTAACATCCAAATCACACAAAATCTGCTCCCCTGAGGTATCATGAATCTATAACGGTCGATGATTGGCTCCTGTACTAGTAGGCAGGGCTTTATTAACCATATTGACCATTACACTTTTCCCCATTCAAAAAGATACGAGTAACATGTCTTGTGTATTCTATAGTCTTTGGCGGAACTGATTATAGCAAACCTGGTTGAAGCAAACCCAGAGATTCGTATAATATGCAATCATGAGTTCTATACGGACATCTTAAAACAAACCTACATAGAGAGTTGAATATTTGTAAAAATATTCTATAAACACTCCAGAAAACAATGTGATTGAGCAACAAATTATCACAATCGTTTTTGCTTTTATTCACATTTTTGTTTTCGACCCCAAAAAATGATTTGATATTTGAATTTTTGTGTACATTTTTTGTATGTGCAGTACATTTCACAGCCACACATTGTATTTTCACAATTTAATTTAATCAATTTACAGTTCTTTTTTTCCAAAGTGCTCTTAGCTTACCAGAAGTCAACCTTTAAAGACACTTTCACAATAGTAATTTGTTTTGCACAGGAACGGTTTCAGTAAAAGCTTTTGAATAAGCAGTGGTGCCCTGAGTTTGATCTAATCTTAAATGTATCTCCAAGCTCGTGATCATATAAAGTGTGAAGCTTTTATGTTAACCTTTCCAACCCCTTTATTCTTTCTACAGACTCCGCAAAGGTCTCTCATCATGTAAATGTGCCAGGAGGTCTGGTGGTGGATATGGCCCCTAGTGGAGGGCTGGGGGGAGCTTTAGGGGCGTCTGCATTAGCCAATCTCCCTCCTCCTTACCAGCCCGTCAGCATCAGACAGCTGGGATCATCCTCCAGTCTAGATGAGCCTCAGGACTACCTTTGGCTGCTCAACTGTGAGAGCAAAAAACCTGAGCCTAACAGGTAAATCGCAAGCCATGTTTCCATTTACCTATTTTTATGCACATTTTGGATTAGCGCGTTAAAAAATGCTTGAAATGCCAAGATGCATATAAATTTTGAAAATGCACATACGATTAACTTCTTACATTCTAAAAGAAAGTATGCACATAAACTACGATGGAAACATGTTTACATGTTTAGAATAAATTCCAGTTTGCACATTTTAAAATAAGTGATGTGATTTTGTTTTAAGAGGTCATGTGATGATAAAAATGCATGTGATGGGATACATTGATGGACAAATCAGCATGCTGACCACTTTTTAAACCAACTGACATGTTGTTTTGATCATTCTAGTTTGCCATAACAATTTCAGTATTATTGTTATATTATTAATTACCTCCAGAACTGTCAAGATTGTCTTGACGCTCCTTGTCTCATGACTATAAACACCACCAGCGTTCAATGTGTGTTGGCATTGTCTTTTGAAGCACAAGTAATTTATTCTGTACCTCAGCAAATTCCGTTTTTCTTCTTGATATTTGGCATCAGTTTATTAGAAAGTGATGATTTTGTTCTCTTTGACTCATTGGATGGAAATGGTGCTTTAATCTCAAATCTTTTATGCGATATTCCAGATCCCTTGCTATAACCCGGTTAACTTTTTGCAGCCTCGCAGTTTCTCTGTTTTTTATTTTTATTATTATTATTTTTTAATGTTTAATTTTTTTTGGTGCAATTTGACATGCTTTTTTCCTACAGCGCATTGTTCTGCTTTCTGATTAGCGCATTGTGTTCTGCGTCCTGACTGGCTGTAGACCATTGTCAATCAATTTCCTCAATGCTGTGTCTCCTGTACAGTACAGAATTCGTTCAGTTTGCCAAATTTACATAAATCTTCAATCGCTTGTAGTGTTACTCTAAAGTGCGGTAATGTAAAAGGCAGAGGAAGATGCTAACCATCCCACAAAAAGTTTAACTTCTGGACATGCTAAAGGAAGGTAGATGTTACGCTGCTATAGGGCGTTATTGCAGAACAAATAAATGAAGATCAAATGGTTTTGATCTTTAGTTACATTTTATAATACTGGACTTAATTTTCTATGAAGGTTGGAACTTTTAGTGTGTTTAAACAAGAAATAAAAGTGTGAAAATTTTAATGCCTGTCTGAAAAAAAGTATATAAAGTATGGTGAGGGGTTTCATAATAATTGTAAAAATAAAGCTGACTACTTCACAGATTTTGCCTATTGCGGGTTGTTTTTAGAACATAACTCCCGCCAATAATGAGGGTCCACTGTATTGGCTAGTTTAAAAGATGGCTCATCCATCAAGATCTCATGAGCATACATAACTTTTGTGCATATTGTTAAAAAAAGAGTTAATTTGTAAGAGTTCATTCATATGAATATGTATGATTTTTAACAGGAGGCATGCACCCAAAAACCCACCCCTAACCCTACCCCTTTCTGGGGGATGGGAAAATCATACTAGAATGTATGAATGAGATCATATAAATTAGCCACTAAATCAAAAAGTTACCAATTGCCATTGGATTGCATTGTTTCTTTATCCAATAGTTTGTAATGTAGGTCTGTTCCTTTTTTGAGTCTGTTGTATTTAAATCAGTGTTATGTAATGTGAAAACCGCCCACCTCTACCGAAAGCTTTGAGTACATTCAGGTATTATGAGTAAAGATCTGGAAGTAAGAGGCTCATTGTGTTATTTGTGTGTGGTGTAGTCTAGTTGCTCCTCTTTGTCTAGGGGAGGAGGAGCAGGGATACCTGCTTTTGGAGGAGTGTGAGAGCCGGAGCGCTGCTCATGACAGTCAGTGAGTGAAGAGCATCAGTGTGAAAAATATAATACTAAACCGCACACACATTTGGCCAACAGCCCGACACTGTTCTTTTTACCTAAATGTGTGCACACCTATTTCAGTAACTTGCTAAACTAAATATTTTTACTGAGTTTTTCTTTTGCATTGTGTACTTAAAACTCCGAATGCACAGTTTTAAATGGGATTTGTGTAAAATGTAACATGCATGGTTTGTGTTGACACTAACCTGGTTGTAATACTTAATAACGATTAGTTAAATGCCCTGATATACTATCAGCAATATTTCTTTTTTTATTGGATGTTCATGGAGGGGTAAAACAAACTTGGTTTACCTTTATAGTGAATTAAATTATACTGAGTTTAGATGATTATGCACAGTAAATATGTGTCGTTTATCTCTCCATAGCAAAATAACTACAAATTACAGTAATAAGAACACAGTAGTTACATAAAGCATCTGATCATATTGTTGTGGATTTGTCACTTTAATCAACTAAAGTCACCTTAATTAAAAATATTTATATAGCATATTAAACTGTAGATTGCTTTAAAGCAAGCATCTAGACAGAATTGACCATGACAATGCAGTGTCAGCGTTGCTTTCATTTAGAAATACACTTCAGTTTTTTCTATAAAGTGACTCTTCTGTGTATTTTTGCTCATGGTTGTATGACTTGTATGGACTAAGAAGAAAAGAAATGGGAAAAGATTTCCAAATCATAGAAGACAGAGCCCTTAAGCACAATGGTAGTTTGAAGGTGTCTGAAGCTTGTAGTTTGAAGCTAAAGTTAATTCTGTTTTGGCAAACTAATTAATTCTTCAGTTTCACCCAAAGTATACCAGACTCCAGAGCCTTAATTGTTGCCGTCTGTGGTCAATATTGTGTATTGATTGTTAATGTGTATTTGATCATCATCCCAGACAACCAATCTCACACAGTGTAGACAGTTTATGTCTCTGGTGACACACTATTGTTTCATTCTACTTTCACAGCTGTCAATGATTTCAAATAATCTTTTTATTCATTTAATGTGCATTCAGTAATTTATTTTTTTATTTTTTTATTTTTTGTAGCTTTAGAATTACTTTGTTATACTAGTACTAGTAGTTTTAGTGGCTGCATGATTAAATAAATAAACTTGGGAATCACTCAGTCTTGGGTATTGACAAGTTTTTGATGTTTCTGGTTGTTGTTTTCACTTGGTTTCAGTCCTTTTCTGGACATTACAGGTACTGATTCCCCATTTTTATTTAAGTTTATATGTAATTTTCACTGTGCGACAAAACTAAACTGTTACAAGTGTATCTACAGAGTGAAGTGTGTCAATTCTCTCTCACAATTAGTGAAACAACAGATTGTACAAATTCATCAAGGCAATACTCATCGTTTCATCATGGCAATTAAAACATATTTTATTTTTTAATTGGTACTAAACAATTGGATGCACCTTCAATGAACAATTATTGCAAAATTAATCACTTCAGCAATCAATTACTATGCACTAATGACATACTGAGTGTACATTAACTTTTAAGTGCCAGTTAATTATTAAAAATAAACTTTCTATATTTTAGTATTTAAGACTAATTTGTTATGCAAAAAGCATGATGACATGAATAGCTTTAGAACATGAATATTACAGTGTTTTTTTTTTACAGTTCAGTTGCTATTCATTTGCATTGTTAACTGACAGTCCGTATCTCATACTTTGGTTTCTCTGCAGGGCTCATGGTGACTGCTCCAAGTCTACCTCCTCTGAACCTGACTGTAATGACAACCTCCCTTCCCACTACACACCCACCTCCTCCACTTCCAAGCACGCCCCGGTCAATGGTTTCTTTCCTACACAACATCCCACTGGGCTCTACGATTCTCCTCCCTCACGCGGGCAGTCGTTGTCGGCCGACTCGCAGGGCCTGTACCACCTGCCCCGAAGTTACTCTCAGGACACTGTGCTGCTGCCGAAATCGGCGACCTCCCCTCCCATTCCTGACGGTGAACCTGGTGAACTCTATGTCTTTAACACGCCTGGTCGGAAACCCTCATTAGAGGCCCATTTGCGGAACTTGTCAGTTAGCTATGATATTCCACCTACACCTGGAAGCAACTCCACCTACCAGGTTCCCCGAACAGCTGGAGTGGAGGCTGTTTCGGGGTCCACAGAGGTGGTTCCACCACCACGCCCACCAAAGCCTTCAGTGAGTGGGGGATCAGTCCCACCTGAGCGATCGCCCACAGACACTTATGTGGTACCGCGGTCAGTGTCTGAGACCGATGCGAATTACTGCGTGCCGACAAGTGCAGGAGGGAACAAAGCACTCAGAAGCAACACCATTGGTACGGTGGATTCTTCACGCCTGCGTAAAGGTAAGAGAATATTGGTTATTTCAGTCATTTGTGGTATTTTACCATCGTTTTTTAAATATAAGTGCAGTTAGTTCAACATTTAGTTATGAAGACAGGAAAGTTTCATAATGGCTGACACACCAAGCCACAGTCAAAGAATAAAACAAATTTATAAAAATAAGTAATTATTCTCCCTCTTGATGTTCGAACTCTCATTTGACATTTATTTATCTTCGGAACACAAATTACAGGGCCTATGAGTTGATGAAAATCAACTTTTGGAAGTTGTTTGGAAAAAACTGTGTGTAGTTATAGTGTGTCCGCAGTCATATTGGGGTGATATAAACACAAAAAGTCTCTTTTTTTAAATATTCTGACTTTAAAATAGGATCCAAATCCCGCCCATTTTGAGGCCCACAGCAACGTGACATAGGAGTGCGGTTTTCCCTGCCCACCGAATTGATTGACAGACACGTATTAACATATCTCAGCCATACGCATACATTATATCAAGACAGGACTTGCGCAAAGCAACTGGGAGTAAAAGATCTGTTCAGCTCTCTGTGATCATCTGCACCTCAAGAATGAGTTTCGCAAGTTTAAAATGTTTTTAAAACAGTGCATGTTTTTAAAGCAGTGTTTTTAAAACACTGCAAACCGTGAAGTTTGTAATAAAGACAGTTAAATTGCTGTAATTTATCACCACAGCTGCATAGTGTCAGTACAATTATAAAAGAAGATGCGTCAATCCTGGTTTGTGGACTTAAATCGGGTTTATTTTGTACATCACCACAACGGATGTCAATACAGCAGTGGATATTAACACCTATCCTGTCATATTTGCCGTGCAAAACAGTGCAAAGTTAAACGTGTGCGTGTGTGCATGTGTGCGCCATTGTGTGTGACCAGAAAGTCTTTAATTAACTCCACAACAAATACATCAAATAACCATAAGTTCTTACTGTAGTATTTCTCATTCTTGTCTGTCACTGTGCTGTTTATCTGACATGAGGCGCAGCAGGTGAAGGCTAGACGCATCAGAGGAATACAGAGAGATCTCTTTGGCTCTGAGGTGCACGTGGGAATGGTGGGCGGGGAGAACTAGCTCATTTGCATTAAAGGCACAGGCAACAAAAACAACTACAGTGACCTAAAAGCTCAAATTTTCCAAATTCAGAAAGGTAGAATAAATAATCTGATGGGTGTTTTGAGCTAATACAGACATAAAAGACCTATTAGATATTAAATCTTGAAAAAAGGGGTAAAATAGGTGCCCTTTAAGATATTGTTGATAAGCTCCTCCATCCTCTATAGACAGAAATGGTCCTGAGAGAGTCAAAATCCAGAAAAAAAGGAAACTCAAACATCGTCAACAACACGACATGCAAGCCCATATATGCAACCCAGGCTCATTCTGAGAACGTAGCCCCGGGGACGTTTCTGGAGACCGCGAGATACGTAGCCGGGGGTACGTCCGGCTGCATTTCATTTTTTTAAGCGAACGCTGCGGGGCGGTGTGACGCCGTTCCTTTCGGCGCTTGCCGGCCGGCCGCTCGCCTCCGTGTGGAGGGCTTTCCCGCTGCAACCAGTTTGTCCGGTTAGCTCTTCGTGTACTTTGGCGGACTCAAGGCGCAGGGAGGGGCTGACCACGACGACGACCGGGTTCGAGTCCGGGGAAGAGCGGTTCCAGAAATCAGGTAAGAAAACAAAATCCAAAAAATGAAGTGAACAAGTTCGTCACAGGGTGAGGATGTACTCAAAATCTGAAAACGTGGTAAAAATCAGACGAGGGCTTTTCTTTTTCTGGACGGCTTTTGTGAATCGTCATTGGTTGGGTTTAGGGACGGAGGAGGGTGGGTCAGCCGATTGGCCGGTCGCACGGTCAATCATTCTGTCGTCCAGGCAGACAGGCGGAAGGCCGTTCGACAGCGGCCTCTCGCGGATTCGCGAAAACAAAAACTGCAAAAATACGTACCTCCCGGGACGTATCTCGCGGTCTCCAGAAACGTCCCCGGGACTACGTTCTCAGAATGAGCCTGGGTTGCATATATTATCTATAGTAAACGTTTGATATGGAAGGCATTGACCAACAAAGGTATTTTTAGATTTGTTTTGTTTTTTGGGCAACAAAAGTGTTTTTGGAGATTGGTATGATTACAGTTGAACCACTGAAGTCACATGAAAATATTTTGACTGTTTTTGGTCCTTTTCCTGAAGTTTGAACATCTTAGTAATATTGTTGTCTATGCATGAGGAAGCTTTTGAAATAAATGTAAAAAATATCTTAATTTGTTTTACGAAAATGAACACAGGATTCAGGGCATGAGACAACATGAGGGTGAGCACTTCACAACAGAATTCAAATATTTGGGTGAACTAACCCTTTAAGAATTTCGTGCATTGATTGCATCTGGGCAAAATGGCATTCTGTAAACACATTTCAAAGATGTGTGTTATGCCCCTGCATGTAAGCAATTAATAGTCTGTATCAGCAGGTATTAGTAATATGCATTCCACATTTGAAAAGAGAAACCAAAACTAGAAATGCACAAATGCAAATGGTGAACGAAGCAGTATGCATGCTTATCGTTTTAAAAATCAATTATCTTGGTCACTCTCTTCATTACAAAGGGCATGAAATATTTGTAATAAACTATTTGCTTATTGGAATGCTCAGGTAGGATGACACAACACAAAAACAGCATACTGTCTGTGGAATTTTCATTACTGTTGTTTTTATTCTTGTAAACTGAATAGCTAATCAGAGTGATTTGCCTCGCTGATAGCCCTGATGCTTATTCAGCATGATGTATTGGCAAACTTGCAGACGTGAAACCAACTAGAGCAAACATATGGAACACACTGAAAAAATTACAATAGCCAGCCATCAGGTTGTTGTGTCATTACCTCAATGGTTTGAACACAGCATTTTTTCAAGTATGTTTTATTGAAGACGCAGATTCAGAAAGAATAAGATTCTCTGTTTACATATTTTGTCGAAGAACACAACATTTGCCAGTTCCAGTTATTGAAAAGGGATTTGCAGATGGTGTCCTTGCAATCTTGGGAAGGATGGTATTCAGTGCTGTTAGTCTGCTGCATGTCAGGTAGTGCCACTTTGAATAAGAAGCAATGATGCATTAAACTGACTGACAGTAAGGACATTTGCATTGTTACAAAATCTATTTTATACAAAGGATTTTCTTTTGCACTTATGCATTTATTAAAGTATCATAAGATGTGTCACAAAGTCTACAAGAAATATATTTGAGCAAGCTTCTGTTTTCAACATTGATAATAGATTAAGACTAACATCAAACTTCTGAGATTAAAGCAAGTCACCTTTATTTCTATAGCACTTTATACTATGTAGATTGTTGAAAAACTGCTTTACAATAATGAACAGGAAAATAAAAAATGCTGATAAAAGTATTTAATTTTTGTGGAACCTATTCATTGCATCAAGTAGGTAGAATTATGGTAGAGAGATGGTGTAGTTCTGGTAAGTAAAAAAAAATATTATAAAGAGGTATGAATACTAATGTCTGCCCTGTATCTTTATTTTTTTCTGATTGACAATTCTCTGATATCATCAAGCTGTTTGTGCTGAAATCCTGTAGTCACGAGTGGGTCCCTCTAGTGTTGTGTTGCGGTATTGTGAGAGTTTGAGAGATTGTTTACATGCACTCGCTTCACATTTCTGATGGATCATGTGACGTGACAAGCCTGGAGTAATCTCATCTGAACATTCAGTTTTCAATCTGAGCAATAACATATACATAACACATTATAGTAACACATAATGTGTTAAACATATAACACATTAAATCTTACAAATATTTCTAACTTCTAACTTTTTGTATTTCTTTTCTCCACAGATTACGGATCTCAAGACTGCTATGATATACCACGACCCTTCCCCTCAGAAAAAAGTTGCTCGTTTGATTTTAATGAAAGTTTCAACAACTATTTTGTAAGTTTTCCATCTTAATTAGCTTTATATATCCCAGTGCTCATATTTTACCCTTTCTTTCAAGTGTCTCAAATATTGCTAACCAGTGTCTGTTTTTATATGTATGTAGAAAAATAAAGGCATGATGCCAGTAGGAGGTGTTTCTACAGAGGAAATGGATGAAAACTATGTTCCCATGAGCGTCCACTCTTTGTCACATCAGCGCTCCGGCAGCCTATCAGAACCTATCCAGGAGCCCAACTACGTCCCCATGACACCAGGCACGGTGGAGTTCTCTTCACTCGGAAAACAGGTGCCCCCTCCAGCCCACATGGGCTTCAGGTCCAGTCCCAAGACCCCACCACGTAGACCGATTCCTATATCCGAATGCCAACCGCCACCCATAGACCGCAACCTCAAACCTGATCGTAAAGGTGAGCCCTGAGGTTTGTTTTTATCTTTTCTGTTGTGTGAGATAAGAAATTTGTGTGCTTGCATCTCTTCATCGCAGCAACTTAACAAGTACTAATTCCATTGCTTTCATTACAACCTTTCTCACTAACAGGTGCCGGCCCATGCTTATAAAACCGCATCACATACTGCTGATCAGATCCCAAATCTTTAGCGAACTAGTCCACAGCACGGTTTCAGTGGCCTTTGCCTTTTAATCGTTAGCATGTGACCTCACAAATGAAAGAAGCTATTGTCCACAGATTCAGAGCTCTGGGTATGAGGGAGCCTGTCTGTGCCGTTAGCCGGGAGCGGTCACCTCTGTCCCCATTGTGCCTTAGTCAAAGACCTCTTTGATGGCCAGACCTGCAAGGGGAATTTCAATCTGGTCCGAGACAAAAAAGGGGACGTGCTGAAAGTTGCACAAGCAGGCAGAAACATCAGCTGCCAGCTGGGACAGCACTATTGATCTAAACATTAATGGCAGCAATACTCTGTGCTCATCAGAAACAGTTCTGTATCTTTAATTACTACTGTTTCTGAGGGGTGGCTAATGCAAGAGGCAGTGACTTGTATGTAGATCAGATACACACTTTGACCATCATTTGTTGTATATAGTCTGGATGATTTACATATTTGGTTAGCTCAGGGTTCGTTTTTTTCTGTTTTTAAAAGGTGTTTTTCACAGTGTTTTGCATTTTTGTAGCTTACACAGTGACAATTATGGAATTGCTTCCTAAAACTTGCACATTCACCCCCCAAAACATTATCGTCATGTAAATGAATTGCTTAAAGTTTTCAGTTTTTTCTGGAAAACAGAATTGCATACATTTTATGCATAAAACATAAAAGTTCTGTAACCATAATTAGCATAGATCTGTTGCTCTGACATACACTGTAAGAAATGATACACATAAAAAGTCATGCCATGTTTTTATTGCTTTAATTTAGTTTAAGTTTATCAGTTTTTAACGTGAAATTATGCAAATTATAGCATAATGCATGTTTAAAGGTGCTGTATGTAAGTTTTCGACGCTTCTAAAGCATAAAAATACAATAATGTTTGCGGATATTTAAGAAACATGCTAAGTGAGCATTCCTGTTTATGTGAAAAAACGCTGAAGTCAGATATTCTGCTTTGAAAATTCATTACGTGCTGGAACGTCTGTCTTTGTTTTTGGTCCCTGTAACCCACCCAATGCCAGTTTAACCAATTATATTTCAACACCCCGGGTTGTCTTTGTGGAAAACAGTGCATATTTTTCATTCAGTCAGAAAGGCTTTCAAATTGTGTGTCCGTGAACAAAATGTGACCTCCAGTGGACAGTAGCAGCCTCAGACACAGATTCAGAGTTCCACATGAAGCAGTTATTAATTAGCAAATAATATAAATATTATGAACATAGACATTAGGTGAGGAGGTTACATTGTAACCTCATGTCCTAACAACACGCTACATGACGAGATATGTAGTGATAAGCAATTTGGCTGTTTTCACCAGACGCAACATGACAAATTTAAATACAGCCATTCAGTAGCAGAGAATAGTGTATGTACTGCACTCCAACGAAATGGTAAGGTTTATAATCTAATTAATAAATATTAAACCTCTTTAATATTTTTAAATGTACATGCTGAATCACTAATATGCTATGGCTATTTAGTTCTAAAGTTCATTTTCACACAGTTTATTTTATTTTTAAGATCTGAGGTGAACTATCTGCTGCTGCTTTCAGTAGTATGGCAATAAATGTCATGTAAAATGGCATTCAAACTCGCATCATTAGCATTTCACACTAAATAAAGCACATGAGGTGTACCTGAGGTGATCTTTGTCCGTTTGTCCTGTTGTTTGGCGGCAGGAAATAGAAGTTGTTTGTAAAATATAAATTTCAGGTGTTGGTTAGGACAAAAACTGCTACTAATATTGAAAATATTCCTTCTATCGCTTGCCATTGTTTTCATTTAGGACATGACTTAAATCAGACTTTAGGCTCGATAGTCAGGCTTGCTCATGTTGGTATCGTCAATCTGGCGACCTGCGTGTTTTGAACCAGGCGTGCAATACCTAGCTCAACCACTGGGTGTCAAACTTACTTACTGCACCTTTAATTGATGTACTGTAAGTTAAAGTGAGCTCAAAGATTTAAGGCTGCAATAAATTATCACAGTGTAAGGTCATAGATCACAAAGATCAAGATATCGCTAAACCTTCAAGAAACGCCATACATTTAATTAATAAACGACTGCATCCATATCAACGATGCTTCATTTGCTGATTTTTAACATTACATCTGCCTACATTAAATTCCCAACATGCATGGAAACATAGCTAAAGTAACATAATGGCAACTGTTTTGAATTTTAATTTTCAACTACCACATACTGATGTGATGTTTGGGTTTCCACATGCTTTAGGCCAAGTACGGTTATGGGTCTTCACAAATCATTTTATATATTTTTTCTAAACATGGGCCAAGCACAATTCTTACTGTTTTCTCGTCTGTTGTTGGAGTACTTTCTGCTTCTCTTCAGTGTGCAGCTTATTATATCTGTTGCATATTTGCAAGCTTTTGCTGAACATGGTGTGATTTCTATGGCTTTGGTGGCATTCTATGGGCAGTTTTGGGTGCTTTGTGTCCTGTTATGTTTGTCCTCTCTTATTATGATAATTGCCTGTTGTATATTAGCTTTATAGCTAAACCTACATTTGTAATATCTGTTCTCTATAGTAAATCTCTTTCTATTTCTAACTTTTGACCAAAACCTTTACCTTTTTTCAGTCTATAGATGTTATTATGCAATGATTCAGTGTTTTTTGGACTGCCGCTTAATTGTGGCCATCATCACTGTTGTGTTGTGATATTTTCTTGTGGCAGCTACATGCGTACAGCAAGAAAAAAAGTGTTGGTTTAATTTTTCTAATTTTGCAAAGACATCGCTGAACCCTTCTGTCTGACTGAACCACATGCTGTCGTGTCGTCGGTTGGTGTGAATGCTTTACTCACCCACGTGTGTGTGTCTGTTTAACCCTGTGCATGTCTCGCTCAAGTCCGTCTTTGTGGGGAAGCCTTGTTCATCGCATGTCTAAAATGCATGAAGAGTTGTTGCCATGGCAGCAGCCCAACACGTATCTGTGCGGCGAGAGAGAGAGGAGGCACAAGTGATGGAGGTGGCCTTGATTGCGCTCAGTTGCATGGGTGTGAAGTTTAGAAGAAAAGACAAGAGCGATCCTTTCATAGAAGACATGTAACAAAGAAGTTTTCTCTCACCAATTCAGGTCAGAGCCCTAAAATAAACAGAGCAGTCGGTCTTGAGCGGACTGACTCCCAAACCATAGGTGAATTCTCAAGACGGCGTAAGGGTACGTACCTCGACAGAATGCTACAAATCACTGTCTACTTCAACTCTGAGGTGTCAGGCTTGTGAAGCTTTCAACAAGCTCTGATTGTGAATAACATTGTTTATTACAACAAATCATAAAACTGAGAACAAATCATTAACTCTGGCTTTCAATGCATGTCTGACAATTTGCGAGACCATATAAGATGTAAGTGGAATATGGCTTTTTTTCCACACAAGAAAAATTACATTGTAATTTAGGATTAGAACTATTTTCCATTGCTACAAGTGTGATATTTCATTTAAACAAACATAAAGCACAAGTGTAAAAATAAATAAGAAGCTTCCATTTTATGTGCAGAACAACTTTCTTCCTCCATTCATTTCTTAAGTTGACATTTCAAAATCTGTACAAAAACTTCTATTAGTAATTCAGAAAGATCACTTTATGACTAGTAAAGAAGGGGTGCTAATTTGAATAATGAAGGGTTATATCAAGGGAGTTTGATTACCTTGCATTCATTCTTCAATTCATCCCCATCTTCATATTAAAGCATTAGTGTACATGCTCACTACAGAAACACATTCATAAGCCAACGGTAGATTCCAGAGGAACTGTTCAAGGTAAACCAAGTTATGGACGGCAAATGGCCCTTCTGTTTAAAATCATCACAATTTTCAAACAGGCAATATCTTTTTAAATGAACTTCATATAATAAATATGGCAAGCGGTTTTGACATTTAATTAAAAACTCATACTAGTATCTATTTTCATGTTACTAGTGCTTATTTTTAGATACTAGTATCTTTTCCATTAAATACTAGTACTTATTAGATACGAGTGCTTATTCATTAGATACTAGTGCTTACTCATTAGACACTAGTTCTTTTTATTAGATACTAGTACTCATTCATTAGGTACTAGTACTTATTAAAAAGATACTAGGACTTATGTATTATATGCTAGGACTTATTCATAAGATACTAGTGCTCGTTCATTAGATACTAATGCCTATTCTTTAGATACTAGTGCTTTATAAAAATATACTAGTGCTTACTCATTGGACACTAGTTCATTAGATACTGATTCTTATAAAATAGATACTAGCTCTTATTTATTAGATACCAGTACTTATTTTAAAAGTGACTAGTAACTATTCAAATTTAAAAAATTCTATTGATTTCTAAGGGATCTGCCATTGAGATATCAACTTTTCAGTGTTACTAATGAGTGAGTACTAGTATCTAATAAAAAAAACTAGTGTCTACTGACTATGCACTAGTATATTTTTATAAAGCACTAGTATCTAAATAATAGGCACTAGTATCTAATGAATAAGCACTAGTATCTAATGAGTAAGTATTAGTACTTAATGGAAAAGATACTTGTATCTAAAAAAATAGGTACTAGTAAATTGAAAATAGATAGTTGATTAAATGTCAAAAAGGCTTGCCATATAATAATTATTTATTAATTGATTATTTATTTAGTCTCAATCTAAACCAGGGCTGCTCAACCCTGCTCCTGGAGATCTGCCGACCTGGAGAGTTCACTTCCAGCCCCGATCAAACACTCCTGAACCAATTAATTAGGACCTAAACAGTACTTGATAATTACAGGAAGGTGTGTTTGATATGGGTTGGAACTGAAACCTGCAGTACAGTAGATCTCCTGGAACAGGGTTGGTGAGCCCTGACCTATATCATTCATAATGTATATATGTATTTGTATATATGTATATGAACAAGAAGTAATTCTACCAGAAATATGCTGTAGTCAATATCGGTCCACCAATTTATTATTATTATATATTTTTTTTGCATGAGCATGACTGGCATGATGTTATTTCATAGTAAATAAGCGTTTTAATCAAATTAAAATGCAATTGAATGTAACACTTTACAATAAAGTCTCAATAAGAACCATTAGTTGTCATTAATAATAATCGTTAGATCTTTCTTTAAATTAGCAGTGAGAAATCACCTTTTAATAGTGATGTTGTAGTTAATAATAAAAATGCAACTGAATTTTAATAGTTATTCGCTCAATTTATTAACATGATTACAACTTTTTTAATGTGTTATTAGGCATTAAGATATTAACATCAGCTAAGATTACTAAATTATTTTGTAGTTGTCATTACACTGTCTTTAGTAAAATAAACTGACGTTAACAAATGAAGCCTTACTGTACAAAATCAACAAACAAAAGGCTTATAAAAAACGTACTGTAGTAGACGTAAGCCAGATTAACATGGGAAAAATACAAATCACTCATTAAGCGTTTGGTGCTGTGATAAACACCAATGTCAATACGACGATGTGAATAAAGGGCATTCTAAACCTTTATTAAATCATTATTCACCGTATTTTTAAATGTCCAGCATATGTATAGTATAATCAGAACTCAAATGATTGAGAATATACTCCCCAATTCCAAACCTTGACTATGTGGACGTAACCAATCAAACACATTTCATTTCCTGTTGTGTGTGAAGGAACTTGGATTTGCATTCAAATAATTTCAGAGCTGATGCCGTTGTGTAGACATTACAGATTTTTTCCCTCAATGTTTTTAGCTTTGTTTTTTAAACCAATTAATCCAATGAATTTGTGGTAGTTGTGGTTCCCTGGTACTGTTGGAGTGATGCTTGTGCTTGGTGGAGGGAAGTTAACACACTTGAAAACCAGCAACAACTAACTGATTAACATCTGACACTCAGTCATCAGTGTCTCTACAAACACTTACTGTTGAATTGCTCACTGACCTCACAAGTCATAAACATTACAAACACTTAACCAATACACTTGCTGAAGCTTTTCTGAGTCATATTGACAAGAGCTAACAGTAGGCGGATGAATCGTATTGTGGCTAACAGTTTCAAGGGCAATTCTGGTGTCTGGCTAAATCTTTGTTCTGCTTTTACTACACTCGTATTTAAAAGTTTGGGGGTATACATAGAAATATAGAGTCCCAACACACACAGGTGCATTTATTTGGTCATGATGCCGAGAATAGACCAGATTCCAGTTAAATAGAGTAGACTAGAATAGGATGAAAAGAATTGGATAGAATAGTATGGACTGGAGTTGAATGGAATTTTTATTGCCATTGTTTTGAAACAAAGAATGACTGTTTAGCAAGTCACAAGCATAATGGACCTTTTTCATATTTCCGGATGTCTCATCAGTGGAAGTCATCATAGTTTGGTAAGCTTGGAGCACAGTGAATGGGAGAGTACAAACTTTTATCTATCTATCTATCTATCTATCTATCTATCTATCTATCTATCTATCTATCTATCTATCTATCTATCTATCTATCTATCTATCTATCTATCTATCTATCTATCTATCTATCTATCTATCTATCTATCTATCTATCTATCTATCTATCTATCTATCTATCTATCTATCTATCTATCTATCTATCTATCTATCTATCTATCTATCTATCTATCTATCTATCTATCTATCTATCTATCTATCTATCTATCTATCTATCTATCTATCTATCTATCTATCTATCTATCTATCTATCTATCTATCTATCTATCTATCTATCTATCTATCTATCTATCTATCTATCTATCTATCTATCTATCTATCTATCTATCTATCTATCTATCTATCTATCTATCTATCTATCTATCTATCTATCTATCTATCTATCTATCTATCTATCTATCTATCTATCTATCTATCTATCTATCTATCTATCTATCTATCTATCTATCTATCTATCTATCTATCTATCTATCTATCTATCTATCTATCTATCTATCTATCTATCTATCTATCTATCTATCTATCTATCTATCTATCTATCTATCTATCTATCTATCTATCTATCTATCTATCTATCTATCTATCTATCTATCTATCTATCTATCTATCTATCTATCTATCTATCTATCTATCTATCTATCTATCTATCTATCTATCTATCTATCTATCTATCTATCTATCTATCTATCTATCTATCTATCTATCTATCTCAAACAATAAAAGAAAAACTCAATGATAGTGTTACGATTGTGAACGGCAGACAGAAAAGACATTAGAAACACCTCACATAACCTGTAATTAGTTTTTGTTTGTTTGTTTTGCAATTTGATGCAAAGATGATAAAAAACCAAGTATAGCCAACACTATAAAATGCTGGGTTCCACACAATCAATTTGTGTTTCGACAATATAAAGGAATTAAGTTAACTTATTAGTTTACAAATGTAAGTGGATTGAACATGAAACAATTAAGTTGTCCCCCCCAAAAAAACTCAAGAATTGTGATGTTTCAGCTCATTTTAAATAAGTAATTTAAACAAACAGCACACATCCTTTTTTTTTAGTTAAGTACATACATACGTTTAAAAAATAAATTCATATATTAAAAACTTTCAAGGATTTAAGATGCTTATGACTGTTAAACATGTCATAACCGTTTTGTGAAAAGGCTCCATAGATCAATATAAATAGATCCAATTAAAATAAAAAATATACAAGATAAGAGGCATTCTAGAGTTGAATATATACAATGATTAGTGCAAGATATTGGCGTGCAAACTGGAGCAAATTAAACAATAGCAAAAGTGCCAAATACGTTGCCATCCTGATTTCACCAAGTAGGACATGTTGCTGGATTAACATCGATGTTGATCCTGGAACAACATTCCAATCAGCCAATCACACTTGAGGGATACTTTTACAGTTTATGGTAAGTTTAGGCTTACGGTTAGGTTTATGCACTTCTACATGATTGTTATCCAACTATTATTCCCCTCTTATTTTGGGAATAATTTACAGTTATGGTTGGGTTTAGAGGTAGGAAATAGGCATGGATTACATACAAAAATGATGTTCCAGGATCAGCATAGATTTTATTCTAGGATCGTATTGACTTTAGCAAAATCATGACATGCCAAATACATGCTACATCTAAATAATAAACATAAATGTAACTGTATAAGATTTGTTTAAACATATAATACATTGGTTTATTGTTCAGTAGTGTTGTATTGAGAAATTAAATTACAATTCAACAATAATACATTTTAATACATATATTTTTAAATGTATTTTAAGGTATTAGTGGCCATTTCTTTATTTCAAACTGCCAAGCTCAAGAGACTGTGGGATTAATATGCAGTGCTGCATGTTAAATGTTATTTAAATCAAATCCAAAGATGGCTATAATGTTTAAAAAAGAAATGCTATTATTTTAGGTTAAGTAAGAATCAGAATTATTATGTTTATTATGTTATATTTATCTAGATATTTATTATATTGTTATTTATCTAGATTAGATTTCTTATTTTTGAATTGTCTCTTGATTTTGAATTGACTGCTTAGCAAAAATGTATATTTTACGCAACAAACAAGCAATTTTCTGTGATTGTCATTAGAAGCAAAAATGCATGTGTGTCTGCATTGAGATCACAATTTTTTTATATTAATCATGCAGCTGTACTGTGCAGAATTGAAACATTATTTATATTTACTTATAATAATTAGTTTTTTGCTAAAATGTGGCTTATGCATTAATTTCCATTTTTAATTTTAATCTCCCTCAAGCAACAGTATGCACTTAAAAAGTTCAGTCAGGGTCTTGAGTTGTATACCAGTCTGTGCGCTCTTCCCTCACACACTGGCACCAGCTGGTGAGTGTTTCTGCCAGCTACAGCTACTACACAGTTGCCAGAATCGGTGCTTCTCAATTCAGCAATTTCAGACCAGTTGCGATTACTGAATCGGATAATGCTTAATGCTTAGACAAGAGGCTAGGAAATGGGTTTGATTATCATGGGTTTGATTTATCAACTGATTTGCTCCTTGTTTGGCAGTAGCCTAGCTTTACGTTTCATTTTTTCCCCCTGTGGTATAAAGTCATCCAGAACACCACTTTTTTTTAAGCCCTGGTAAATAAGCATTTCACTAGCAATTCAAGCATTTGTACTTTAGAAGTGGAGTGGAGCTAGTATCTGCTTTTTGTTCATAAAAACCCTGCCCAGGGATGGCATAATTTTTACACTCCTAACTCTGATTAGATGCTTACCTGTGCCTCATATTATGGCACAATATGGTATTTCACACTTGAAATATTGAACCCTCAGTCATTCCAAACTAGAGCTGTGCGAAATTGGAAAAAACCGACATTGCAATATTTTGTATTTCTGTGATAAATAGCGATATCAATATAATTTCACAACATGACTTGAGTAACTATTTGGAAAGAATTCACAATTTTACATTGATTGGGATGATTTTGTAGGGGAGTACATCTGCATGAAAATATATATTGAAAATGTATATAAAAAAAAAAACATGCCCAGTTTTATGGTTTTTGGAGGATTAATACAATATTGAGGTAAAGACTACCTTAAAACTATCAAATTTAAAATAACACTATAGACTTCAAAGCAGCAAACTTTATAATTTCTTGTTCTCAAATGGTTTAAATTTGCTTTAAAGCCACTCTTACAGTTAATTATAATCCCATCTCAACATTGCACATCATGTGATGTCACTATTGTAGATACACACGTTGCGATATCAATGCTGAAATTATATCTTGTGCAGACCTATTCTAACCATGGTAAATGGAATCCTGACTTTTCCTGTTTTATATTTGACACTTATTCTTTACCAGGCGTTAACAATTAATCTTGAGTGTTCTTAAGATAATGCGTTACACTGATTATGGTCAATATTTGCATATTTGAGTTTTCATTGTCATTGGATGAATGCAGTTTGTGAACTGTTTACCTGCTTTCTAAAGATATATACTGCAAACTATACTATTAAGCATTTTTTTCTGAATTGATCTTTCTTAAATATGAAGGTAAGAAATAAATGGCCTCTTCACACTAAAATATCTGTTAAAAAGTGGCATGGTTTTTTTTTTATGTGTATAAAAATCAATGTTAACATTTGTTTAAATTTTATATGTGAAACATTATTTTTTACCTATGGTTGATAATGATGATTACCCGGCGTTAAATGCCGTGTAAAAATCCCTGCTTTGTTGTATAAGCAGCATTCTGCATTTGAGAGGATCTCAAAATCTCAAATGTTTACAGAACCTGTCAAATGTAAATGTTTTATTCGTACTTTTATACTCCGAAAAGATCATTCCAGAAAAAAACTTAAATGGCAGTATATAAGATGATGTGCTACGCTAGGCTTTATGTAAAATAATCACAAGCTGTTGTTAGCCCATAAAGCACGGGTTTCTGGAGGGCCGCAGCTCTGCACAGTTGAGTTCCAACCCTAATTAAACACACCTGATCAAAGTAATCAAGTCCTTCAGGCTTGTTTGAAACCTACAGGTAAGTATGTTGGAGCAGGGTCGAAACCAAACTATGCAGAGCTGCGGTCCTGCAGGAATTGGAATTGACACATGTGCCATAAAGCAGAAAAAGAGCAATGAATGAAACCTGATTCAACTTACGTTGGTTTAATATGACCAGCAGTAACAATTTTAACAAGTTTAAACAAGTTTCTTCTTGACCCACTAAGAAATAGGGTGCTTGTTTACTAGTTATTTCCTCTTTGCTACTGCTGTATACTTTAGAGCAAATATCGCCCTCTACTGGATGAGTGGTTCCATTTGCCATTGTGGGCTTACTCAAATTATTAGTGTGTTTGTCTGTATGTATTAATACATCTTATTCACTTTTTGAACTGAACAACCCTCCTAAATTTTATGCAGATTTCAGTGTTTTCCTCTGCTTCGTTCACATCAATTACTTCACTTTTATAATTATATTGATAATTTAAAACAGTAGTTATTACAATAGTCATGTAATAGACCAAACATTTGCTTTGTACACTCTTATTTGAAATGTTTTTCAGCATTGAACTGTGCTTTTGTTGCAGTTAAGCCAGCCCCTTTGGAGATCAAGCCTTTATCTGAATGGGAGGAGTATACAGCACCGGTCCGATCGCCCGTCACCAGGTCCTTCACGAGGGAGTAAGTGTCTGTCAGGCATGTTTGCTCTGAAACAGAAACGTTATTTAAGCATGGTTCTGCATGGCCTCCACACAACAGACTCCACGGGCTAAATAACTAATCATTCATGCATTTCTCTAGTCTTGTCCTAACATCCCATAATAGTACAACAGTAGTGTTGATAGTATAACGTCGTCATTAAATTGTGCTCGTAAGTAAATCGACTGTCATCACTGCTTAACGTCACATAATAGAAAAGCAGTAGTGATGGCAGTCCAGTAATGCCTTGAATTTTGTTCTTGCATTATTAATTGAGTTGTTGTACAGTGTGTGCCACATGGCCCATGTTTTTGGAAGTGTGTGTTGAGATTTAGATTTTTATGACTGCCAGTGTGTGTTTTGGATTCCACAATATTAGCCAAGGAGTTCCAACTCAGACCATGCATTAATCTAGAAATCTAGAGTGTGTGTTTTTGTTCTGTGTGTGTGTGTGTGAGTGTTTGTTTGTATGAGCGGTAGTGTAAATGTTGTCCTGCTGCTCAGCCCTTCTAGGTTTACTGCGGCCCCCAGACCGTCCTCGGGGCAAAGCACTGCCTCCAGCAGCGACTCGGACGAGTGTGATGAGAATTATGTAACCATGCAGGCTAATATGTCTTCAGATGAACCAGTATGTAAAAACAAAAAATAACACCACAGCAATTGTTCCACTCAATGATAAATATACATAATTCATGCCTTCATATATATATATATATTCAGTTTCTTCCCTATTTATTGAATTATTAGGGACCAAGACTAGATTGAGAATTAAATAATACAGGAGGGTGGTATTTCTGTCTGTCACCAGACTGAATAGAAGGACCCCTCACTGCTTTTCCAACTTTTAACTCATCCCCCTCAACCAGGTTTCCTTCAGTTTCTGTCTGTCTTTAATTTCTACTGCTTTCTTTGAAGGGCCTGAAGTCTTGCTGTGTCATCTTTGTGTTTCATTTTGTGATTTTTAATTATTTTAATGCTCCATTTCCTTGATATGCCTTTTCTGCATGCTTTTGTTTGCTAGTATAACACTAACATTACAAGCTAATGGTAACACTGCACAGTGTGTCGCTGATGCGCTGCCATCACTTGGGAGAGTCTTTTCTCTTCTTCTTTTCGGTTTCTCATTCTCTGCATTCTTTTGTCTGGCTCATCTGAGTCTTGCATTTTTCATTTCGAGTTACTCTGCTTTCCTTTGCCATTCATTTCCTGTTTACTCTTTGATTTTTCTGCTCCTCCTCTTCCTCTTGTTCCTCCGTCCCGTAGAGAGGAGTCCTTCTACTGTACAGTTCCCATCACTCCTATAAAGAGAGAAGTGTCAGGTCTAGACCACCTGGATGAGGTGAGCAGGGTTGAGGAAGTGGACTGAACTCCATGTGTGTTTTACCAAAAACAACTAAAAACTTATGTAGAGGCAATTTTTTGGGGCTTTTATTTTATTTTGTTTATATTTTATTATTTTAAAATGCGTGGAACCTACATTTCTTACATGGAGTTATACTTGTATGAAGCCTTTGAGTGTAGATGAATTTCTAGATTTTTCTAGAATTCAAAGATGATTCATTATTAATGATTGTATTGTCTTTAAATCTGTTAATCGTGTATGGCACATCACAGTCACTTGATGATTTGGTTTGTACTGAGTTAGTGAATAATGCAGAGTGAAATAATGCTTGATATAGACTCACCGGCCACTTTATTAGGTACACCTTACTGGTACTGTGTTGGACCCCCTTTTTGCCTTCTGAACTGCCTTAATCCTTCGTGGCATAGATTCAACAAGGTTCTGGAAATATTCCTCAGAGATTTTGAACCAAATTGACATGATAGCATCATGCAGTTGCTGTAGATTTGTCGGCTGCACATCCATGATGCAAATCTCCCATTCCACCACATCCAAAAGGTGCTCTATTGGATTGATATCTGTTGGCTGTGGAGGCCATTTGAGTACAATGAAACCAGTCTGAGATGATTTGCGCTTTATGACATGGCGCGTTATCCTGCTGGAGGTAGCCATCAGAAGATGTGTACACTGTGGTCACAAAAAGGATGGACATGGTCAGCAACAATGCTCAGGTAGGCTGTGGTGATGACACAATGCTCAATTGGTACTAATGAGCCAAAGTGTGCCAAGAAAATGTCCCCCACACCATTACACCACCATCATCAACCTGAACCATTGATACAAGGCAGGATGGATCCATGCTTTCATGTTGTTGATGCCAAATTCTGACCCTACCATCTGAATGTCGCAGCAGAAATTGACAATCTTCTGTTGTCATATTTGGCTAAGCCTGTGTGAATTGTAGCCTCAGTTTCCTGTTCTAAGCTGACAGGAATGGCACCCGGTGTGGTCTTCTGCTGCTGTAGCCCATCCATCTCAAGGTTGAGTGTGTTGTGCATTCAGAGACGCTCTTTTGCATACCTCGGTTGTAACAAGTGGTGATCAGCTGCAACCAGTCGAGTCATTCTCCTCTGACCTCTGGCATCAACAATGCATTTGCGCACACAGAACTGTCGCTCACTGGATATTTTCTCTTTTTCAGACCATTCTCTGTAAACCCTAGAGACGGATGAGCGTGTCCCAGTAGATCAGCAGTTTCTGAAATACTCAGACCAGCCCGTCTGGCACCAACAACCATGCCACGTTTAAAGTCACTTAAATCACCTTTCTTCCCCATTCTGATGCTCAGTTTAAACAGCTTGAACATGTCTAGATGCCTAAATGTATTGAGGTGCTGATTAGAAATTTGCGTTTAACGAGCAGTTGGACAGGTGTACCTAATAAAATGGCCGGTGAGTGTATATAGGAAAAACTACATCTATTAGATTGATTTCTCATAACCATGGGAAATTTTTGAAAGAATCTCACAAGCAACACTTTTATTGGTTGAATTGATATCTTTAATTTTTGAGACTAACAGAGCATTGTTTTGAATCACCTAGATGAATATTAAATGAATTATGAAGATCTTAGGTCAGTTTGGGTTCAGGAAGACATGTTTCTCTCTGCATATTTTGCAGATGATTATGATACTGTGTCCAAAGCTCAGTACAGATGTAATCATCGGAGTGAGTGTTGGGTGAAGGACTGCATGTCGATCGCTAGATTAGATACTTGAACATTTCAGACTGTTGACTTACATCACCTAGTAGCATTGTTGTAGATTAATATACCAGTAGCATACATCTTTTAACTGTTTCTGATTACAACACTGACCACTGACATGGTTATCATAATCAACCTTTTTTGTAATTATTGTTATTATTTTTTTAATTTCTCAGAACAAGTTAGGAGCACCAATGAATGCTGATGGAGGTGGCAGTCCCATGGTGAAACCCAAAGGAGACAAGCAGGTGGAGTACCTAGACCTCGACTTAGACCCTGGGAAATCAACTCCACCTCGAAAGGTAAGATATACATCGGGTGCTACCTAGCTCCTGAGGTCAATCATCAGTAGGTCGTGGGCATGAATTCGGGTACTGGTAAGGGCAGTTATGTGCTTGGTGCACCATACATTGAGACACACTGAGTGATCCTCATTTTACATCATCAAAACTGGAATTTATAAACAACAGCGGAACTAATCACTTTCATATATTCACTAGGTTTTTCAAAGAACATTATAGGAATTTGTCTTAATTATATAGCAGGAACATTTAAACCATTAAACAATTGTAAATATTTGATAAATTTGTTCCAACCATGTCAATTCATGTTAAAAATAATTAACTAATATTTGAATAATAAATAATTCTATTCAGAAAAAACATCTCTCGTATGTCATTGTTAGATGATTTGGTTCATGTGATTCATATTTCACGCAATGTTAGACTTTTCAGGGTGCAAACGATTCAGTGCACTGAAAGATTTTTGCGATTGAGGTAGCTATTAAAATCTAATCTTGATCTAAAATAGCTGTGCGGGATGCCAGAACAATGCAATGATAACCACAATTTTAGTTATCGCAATCTGTTCAGACATTAATTTATGGAATTCAGTCCTTTTATTTGATTGTGGTTGTCACTACTACAGCTTTACAGTTTGTATGTATCTGTGTTTATATATCTTTTTCGAGAGAGTTATTTTTTATCTTTATATATGATCGGGTGTGTGCATGTGTGCTGCTGTTTGCACATGGCTATCTCTGTCAAACAAATACAATTTTAAATATTAGGTCAGGTCAGGAAATGTTGAGACTGTCAGATTCTGATGATTTTCTCACCACAGTGATCTGCACATCACAGACAGACCTCTCATTTTAGTAGTGTTTGTGCTTAAAGTGTGGAAGTGATGAACAAAAGACCCAGCTACCTGTGCTTCAAATTGACAGCTAATTACACAAAAGACAACAGGCGATTATAGTTCATTTAAGTAAAGGTTTTTTAGCTTTAGCTTTTTAAATAAAGGTTTGCTAAGACAATTTAACATTGGGAAAACAAAAAATTGTAATCGTTCATTAAAATGGGCACTATGATATGCAGGACAGATGTTAAGATAATTAAATCAATTGAAACCTTGACAATAGTGTCTTCATGCCAATGTCTTCAGGCCAATTTATACTTCTGTATTGAGTGCACAAGGTAGGTCCAGCGTAGCCTTTGTACACTGGCATACCCTGACACGCACCTCTCAAAAAATGTAACTGCACACAGTCGTCAATCGACTGATTGGTCGGGTTGGTAGTGGTGATGAGTGTGGGCGGGGCCATGAGCAGTGCGAGCAGAGCGAAGCCAGTGGTGTGAGTGTCTAACAAGTGTCAAGTCCCTTGGAGGAGCTCCAGATGGATACTTTTAGGTTGTGTTTACTTTGATTAAAGTTTGTGCAGGTTCCCGCCTCTTTCTTACTTGAAAGAGATTGATTTTGAGCTACTCCTGCAGTTGCATTGCATGCATTTTTGGTGTAAACACAAAACACCAGCAAAAAATCAATACAGTGGAACATGGAAATCCCACTGCTCACTAGTGTTTAGGAAGAGTCATTGCCAGAGCAGCACATACAGAACATACAATGAAGTCAGCTTCGAGCAAGGTATATGCACCCTGGGGTATGGTGATCATTCAGTGCAGAAGTATAAATCTGCCATTAGTTTCTGCTGTTGTTGCTTTCGCTTGCAAAATTAAAGTCCCCAAGAAATCAAAACAAACCATATGATTTTGTTAGCTCACATTGTTAGTTTTGTGGTGAACATTCATCTGTGCATGTCATTAAAAAAAAAAACTATGCCCTTCTAATTAAAATCTGAAAATGCACTTCCTGTTTTTATTTTTAATTTTTAAGTTAAATAGTCAGATTATGTATATCTTAGGAATTGGCCGTGGCTAACATATTTAACCACATGGCTCCAACTGTCAAACAACAAACAGAAATGGTGAGGAGGAGTCTGTTAGTTTGTAATAACTCTTCTAAAACTCCCTTACCAATCTTTCTGAATGAAATGTCTACTTTATTACATCCATTCAGCCTGCAGTAGAAAAAACAAGCCATGCCCACTGTTTTCTCATTCAATATTTAGTTTTTCTAGGAACTGCATCACAATACGAAGAAGAAAAAAAAAAACGGTCGCAGCTTCTGGTTCATGTTGACTTTAAAGGGCACATAGTTTTTTATGATTTAATATTAATATTATGGTTCTTCTGAGTGTGCCAGTTTAGGTTCAGTTCAAAACACAATTCAGATTTTTCTGTTATAATGTGTCATTTTAGGGGCGTGTACACAGCTCGCTGTTTTAGGGGTGTGTTGCTTCATATGAAAATTAGTTTCAAATTCCCGCCCAACGTAACAAGGGGGCGGAGCCAATGGCTCCCCCGCTCTGTGTTTGCAACAGACAGGCAGACAGAGAGAAGCAAGCAGCATGAATGAGAGAACCAGCATTCAGCCGTACATGTAAGCCTCGGACACAGACCAAGCAGAGAGTACACAATCATTTGTGTCTTTGTATAGTTTTACAGCCAACTGTGTGCTAGTTTAAAGTTCCGAGCGTGTACACCGACACTAATAACCACGCACACTGAATTAACTTTGACTGAGACACCGGATGACACGCTTAGAGCTGCAACACGGAACACCAGACATGGAGATTCACATGTTATTTAAAATGAAGCTATTCAGATGGAGCGCTGTGGCGCGGCAGAAACATGAAGTGTCCCGAATCCTAGCTGGGCGCCGCGGACAGCCGCCGACTTGAAGCTCCGTTGTGTGTACCCTGATAGAAACCTATGTTTAGAATTCTAAAATGCATGGCGCTGCGCGTCGCCGAGCGGCGCTTCTGTTGTGCGACCTGCAGGCAAGTTCATTATTTTATTTCCAATGGAGCGACACTCACGTAAGGGAAAGGCGCAGGTGCACCTAGTTAAGATCACACTCACGGGGAGCTTCTGTGACCTCGAGAAATGCAAACAGCTGAAGTTTAAGATAGACACAATGGAAAGTACTAGTTTGCAAACCTACCTACAAACAAACTAAGTTACAAACAATAATTCCGATTACATTGCTCATGTGATGAATGCTGATCTTGTGTTGAGCCCAATGATCCTTTCATCTAAAAACAGAGCAAGGGTGTTCCTTTAGTAGTGAAATCGCTTTGACTCACACGCTGAAAATGGCGGACGTGAAACGACAAACTGAGGATTAGGTGACTCGTGCCTGTCAATCAATATTGGTGGCCGGGGGGACCACACTACTACGTCAAGTTGCGGTCCATCTAAAAACCGATCTAATTGGTCCATCGTTTTTATGTTGTTAAGTTGAAAAAAAGGACTGGGTGTGTTTATATCACCCCAATATGATGGTCTATACACTCTACTTACACACATGTCTGTCCAAACAGCTTGAAAAGTAGATTTTTCACCACAGGTGCCCTTTAAGTTGTTAAAATTAGTAAACTTACTATTTTGTAGTTATCTGTTCAAAAAACTAAACAACATTTATTAAATGAAATTAATAAGTCAGTCAGAGTTGTGTTAATATTTCTTAAAGTTTGTTAAAAAATAAATAAATAAATATAAAAAGTGCCTCTCTCCTATTTGAGAAAAAAAGAAAAACAGAAAGTCCCTGCTACACTTAGGCATGGGATGATAACCGTTTTCAAGGTATACCGTTTTTAAAACCATCAAAAATTTTTGTTATACCGTTCCTAAGATATGTGTTCGATTTTTCCTTTTTTCTTTTTTTAGGACAACCATATCTCCAGCAAAAAGATATACAAAGATGCCGTTTTAAATTGTAAAAAAAAAATCTGTGTTTTTAAATCAGATGAAGACAGCACAAGTCAATAATTCATTTGAATGATTTGATCTGACATGTTTACTGCTTCAAAATATTTTAAATCTTTCTCAAAATAAAATATATTGTGTTTAAAGGGGAAAAGTGTTTGTTTTATACCGGACATTTTAAAAGAATATATTTTAAAGCAGTTATCACAATACCATAGAACCATTATATTTTTATCCAAGGTTTATCATACTGTCAGAATTTTATACTGGCTCATGCCTAGCTACACTCAAACATTCAATTGTTGATTTGGTTTAATCCACGTTGTTGTTAGCCAAGTTGCATCACTTTGCATGAAAATTGGGCAAAATCAATTCTTCATGAACCGAACCTGATGGCAAGTTCCTATAACAGAATTCCAGTGCCACTATTTTTGTCATCGCTCTATTTTTAACTTTCATTCATTTCTTCATCTTACAGAAGAAGAGTAACGGGACTGGTATTTCTGCATCAGACGAGCGTGTGGACTATGTGCTGGTGGATCAGCAGCGAACGCAAGCACTGAAAAGCACCCGTGAGGCCTGGAGTGATGGACGGCAGTCGACAGAGGACACCCCCACCAAAGGGGCCAAATGACATCCATCTCTTCTGCTTGGTCAGGACTCGTGGGAGACCCAGGAACGGAGGACACCGCACAAGCTCTGAACCTCCTATCTGGCCCTCCACATTTGATTTTAGATACAGCTGCCTGACAGCGTCTAGGTCACAGCTCCCAGATCAGCTAGTTTACACTGCTTCCTGCTAGACGACAGCACCCACGCAGGGGAGAGCTGGTCCCAGGGATCCTCACCAATAAGCTGACAGACTCAAAAGTATGGACACTGCACAGGGGCTGAAGAACTCGCCAAGCCGCTTCGGCTGAAAGCCCAGTGAAAATGATGCTAAACAGAAGCAGGTATTATTCATACACACTGCCCACCACATGTTTTTTTATTTGGATATCATTTTCTCCCATTGTGGTATCAAAGCACATTATTCCAATGACTTGGGGTACATCAGGTCTGTCCTCAAGTAATGTTCCATGTTCACAAAACTGCCAAGTCGAGGATGTTTTAGATGCCTAAAGCGTTCATTTGTGTATAGTTTCTTGATAATCTGAAACCAGTAGACATCTAGGTTTCAAAATGTTCCATTAGTTTTCTTCTTTTGGCCTCAAGTGTAATTTGGTAGTGCAATCAAAAGGTGTTGAGTTTGCTTGAACTGCAAATCTACTTAAGGTGACAGAGTTAGTTTGTTTAAAAAAAAAAAAAAAGATTTTCGTTGGCGTTTAAGACAGCAGGCAGACTGTATAAAGTGTTATGTACATGAATAAAAGTGTCCTTTATTTGTATCTTAATATTCAGTGTGTTAAGGCTAAGATGTGGATTCTGCAGGATAGAAGTCTACACGGTCTGAGATGGTATCAGAAACTATGAAATATTATCGGTGGAATCAGGAACTGTGATAGTTTTTATTAGAGAAGAGAATTCTCTGTTGTTGTTGTTGTTGTTTTGTGTGTGTTTTATGTTTTTATTTTGGCTCCTTTCTCTTTTTTTCAAAGCAAGGTATCAATTTACAGAAGCGCTGAGGTCAGGTACTCACTGAAAGGTTGAACAGATTTCATATATTTTATTCTGCAGCTTTGGATGACATCTTAAGCGTTGCAGTTTGTATGTTCTCGTAGAAACCTTATGAATTTGCTCACGATGCAAGATATTATTACAAAGGCTTTGTGCTGTATGAGATCATGCCTTCGTGGAAAGGAGGAAAAGTCGGTCAAGTAGTTTCAGGTATTTTATTTTGTCTCTGTGTTGACTGGTCTATCAATGCGTTTTATTGCCACTTCAATAATTTATTTCAAATAGAGTCCACGGCTCTTGAAGACTAATTGCCTTACTGTTGCAACTTTATTATTTTTTTTCCAAATGATGTAAATATGATCCGTTCACTGATTTTTAGCTCATGTCAGAACGCATCTATTCAGAATACATCAGCATAGAAGTCTACTGTGTGTGTGTAAAATAAAAATAAAAAAGCTCTACTAACTACCGTTCTTAAGCCAAGAAGACAGCTGCGGTGTATCAGAACATCGGTGGCTTCTGCTGTATATATCCATACAGGCTCATCAAGCATGTCTTTAGATTCAAAGCTGTGCCTATATTGTTTCCCGTCTACTCAAATCCGTTTTTCTTTTGTCTTTTTTTTTTCTTTGAGTTCTCAGACCCTGATGCTTTATATCTTTTTTAATGAATCTGAAAGAAATGTACATTTGAAAATAAACTCAATAAAATGATACTTCAGGAGATTACTGCTGACATTGCAACTTATGGGACTTGTGATTTTTATTGATTAACTGCTTTCAGTTATTGAGGTTATTATGGGCCAGATTTGCTAAACAGGACAAGCAAGCATGAGAACATACTTCTATACAATATATTCAAATTATAGATTTCAAATTAAAAACTATTAAAATTCCTTAAAAGATGTGTGTATGTATATATGTGAATGTACAGTTGAAGTCAGAATTATTAGCCCCTCTGTTTATTTTTTCCCCTAATTGCTGTTTAACGGAGAGATTTTTTTCAACACATTTCTAAACATAATAGTTTTAATAACTCATTTCTAATAACTGATTTCTTTTATCTTTGCCATGATGACAGTAAATAATATTGACTAGATATTTTTCAAGACACTTCTGTACAGCTTAAAGTGACATTTTAAAGGTTTAACTAGGTTAATTGGGTTAACTAGGTAGGATAGGGTAATTAGGCAAGTTATTGTATAACGATGGCTTGTTCTGTAGACTATCGAAAAATGTAGCTTAAAGGGGCTAATCATTTTGACCCTAAAATGGTTCTTAAAAAATTTGAAACTACTTTTATTCTAGCCAGAATAAAATAAAGACTTTCTCCAGAAGAAAAAATATTATCAGACATACTGTGAAAATTTCCTTTCTCTGTTAAACATCATTTGGGAAATATTTAAGGAGGAAAAACTAATTCAAAGGGGGATAATAATTCTGACTTATACTGAAAAACAACTGTTCACAGCATTTCATTGCAAACTTTTGTTATGTTCGGGATGAAAACATCCACTGGATTAAACTGCTGTAAAAATGCATCAGATAATTAATTAATTTATTTATTTATTTTGCATAAATCTGTTAATCAACCTCAGTCCTGATCAAAACTGCTAAATGTTTAAAAAAATTACAGGATTTTAACTCTTTAATTGCCAAATTCATAAAGCATGTCACTGATTTGGTGAAAAACACACACAAAATGACGTATTTTCAATATAAAAAGTAATTGTGGACCGGATTATTTTTAACCTTTTATCAGTCTTGGACATGTGAAAGATTAGTAACTACATTGGCTTTGATGCATTGTTAGATTTTCATTTTTTTCACCCTAATTCGCAGTTGGTGGCTGTTTTTGCCCCATTGACTTCCATTATAACCACATTTGATGGTGCATAAATACACAGTCTTTGTTTTTGTTTACTCCGTGTAGTACTGAGAGCTGAGATGCATATTTTGATTTTCTCAGACACATCAAGGTAAGTGCGCAAAGCTCACTTTCACACACTCACAGACACGCATACCCACACTTTAATTTGCTGTTATACTCCGTATAAAATCTGGAAACTAAGCTTTTTTTTTTTTTTTTTTTTTTTTTTGCACAGGCCTATCTATCTAAAGGGTTAATGGTGCCAATTAATGATCAACAGTAAAAAATTACAAATTTAAAAAGCAACGACAATCAAAAATGCATGATTATATGATGCCATGGTTTTACAATCAAAAGAAATGTGGTTACTGAGCTTTACTGAGCTGAAGTTGGTTTTATATTCACTTTGGGTCATTTCTGAACAAGGACAGACTCCTTGTGACAGACAATGTGACACGCTCCCGATATTGTTTACCTTGCTACTCTGAATATTGGCTCTGAAATTGCATGTAAGTGTGGCTTAGTAAGTGTAGTTCCTGCACGCCGCCAGCCAACCACTACATACACTTCTAACTGGCGGATGACATGAACTAGTTGTCTGCTGTCATGTCACGGTGCACGCGTTCACGATTTCAGGAGGCATGGCTTTGAAACCCAGTCCCTCCCCTGCCATCCAAAGCTAATATGACAACCGATTATCATTTTGGCAGATCACCTACTGCACCTTTAATCTTCAACTGAAATCATAGGAGATTTCATGCTTCATGTTAAATTAAATGCAACCTGTCACAGTCAAGAGAAGAAATCCTTTCATTTTAACACTTAACAGGCACTTTTTAATGAAACGAGTATCTTTACAGAATTATTTTCATCAGCAAAGAAAGAAAAAAATACAAATAAAATACTATTCACGTCTCTTGTAGACTGAATAAAATGATAAACTGAAAGAAATGTCATTAATTAGAAACCAACAAAATAATAAAAAAGAGTTTTCAATTATAATCTGCATATTCAACATTCTTTGCATTAGATGTACAGTGGGGATGCTCCGATTGATCAGCTGGAGATCAACACTGGCCGATAATCACATTTATTGACTCGATCAGTACTCACTGATCTGGCCAATCTCAGGAACCTATCGCAAGTGTTTGTGTTAGTTGGAGATGAACAAAACATTTGAATGACCTTGCACGTGTTTAGCCCTTTTTACATATAAGAACTAAAAGAACTTCTGCGTTTTTGACAATATTGCAAGCTCTCTACAAGCTGGCTGGAAATATTAGATAAATAAAACTTTAAGAATATATTTTAACATGAATATTTAATAATATAACTTCTTGTAATATACTTATTGCAATAAACAGTAGTTAGAGTCCTATTTTCTCTTAGTAAAGAAGTAATGAGTTTAAAGGTGTGCATTTTAACTTCTTATGCATCAAATATGGACTCTAAACTTTTTTTTTTTTTGTTTGATTAAGAGATGTTGAATTCTTCATTATTTGCAGTGTTTCCAAATTGCATTGTTTGTAATTGAATTATTATTTTTTAAATCTGTTTTATCTATTTTTTTCTGTAAAGCTGCTTCTGGCCATGACCTGTTCACACCTAAACTATTACTAGAGACGTGTTTAAGAAATTATTTGCAGCATCCTTAATTTCTTCTCTTAGGTAAGGTGAGATCTCCACTTAAGTATCATACTTGGAGGGAAAATTTGCTTTATGCATTATAAAGCTTGAAGCATCAGAATCGGTACTCTGCATCGACCGATCACCACGACAAGGAAATTATACTTTATATCGGCTTCAAAAATCCTGATCAGAGCATCCCTAATTAGACGTGTTAATTTTTTACATGAAAAACATATGTACGTGTGGTTCAAGTTTTATCAGGGTGTATTCTATCAATTTGTTGAAACTTATTCTCTATTTTTTCATGCAAATAAGCAGATATGTACACACCAAATGAATGTGATTCTGAGCCACATCTTAACATCCTGAAAAGATACAAAAATAAGTACAATCTGAATAGTTACGTACTGTATATTAAACGTCATGCTCCCTTTTGCATAGCAACATATTGATCAAGTGGGAACGCTGACCTGTGCTCTTGCATGCAGCAGTTCATCTCATGGAACTTATAAAAATAGATTCATTTATTACATAAATGATCAAAGAATCCAGTTCTTGCATCTTTCAATTTGCTTAAAGTTCACACACACACACACGCTCAGAAGAAGAACTGTTACATAATGACTGAAAATAGAATTAGCTTTGATTAACTGGACAAGTTGAAAAAAAGGCTAATAACACCTAATGATATGCCTTCCAATTCAAAAGTAACTTTTTATTCAGTTAAACACAGATTTTACTTCAAATATGGGTTTATTTTTGTATAATCAAGCAATGCTTGTTGCATTTGCCAAGAAGTTTACTGTAAGTTTGAAGCTTAAGCACAGATTCACTCTGTTTGTCTAAGATTGTGTCGTAACTATGCTTAACACAATGTTAGTAAAGTAGTTTCTGTCCTAACCATCTGCAACGCGCAAAATTTCTATTTTAGAAAAGGTTTCTATATCTGCAACGTCAAGGCCGAACAGCAGTATTAACTACTGATAATGATCACCTCAGGTACTGATTATGTGCTTTGTTCCGTTTTAATAGCCACCATTTTACTTGATATTGTACAGTTTGTAAATAAAAATTAGACCGTGCAAACCAACAAATTTCAGTAATCATGTACTTTTAATAATGTTAAAGAGGTTTCATATATTTTAACTAGATTATTTATAATCCTTACCATTTATTTGTGAGCATAGTTCTCTATTCTGCGCTGAATGCTATTTAATCTGAATTAAATTTAATCTGTCATGTTGAGTCGGGTGCCAACACTCAAATTACTTAATGTTGGAATCTTGTCCCATCATGTATAGTTAAGACACGGTGTAAGCTGGGAATGCAACGGTTCTCGGAAAAAAAAATCCTATCATCCTGTTGTCCTCCCATGGTTCGGTGTGCCCTGTGATCCGCGGTTCAAAATATCAATTATTGATATTGGTTTAGGGGATAAATACCACTGCAAAGTAAAAAAAGGTCCACTTTTGTACGCTTTCGATTATCTTTCACATGCACTGCACGTGCGAGGACCTGTTCAATCACCTCTTAGTATTTAAATCTGTTGTTGACATCACGTTTCCTCACGTGTCGCTGTGTGTGGAGTTTTTGTGCGTTTCAGTATGGCAAGTGAAGGGGATACAGCACAAATCAATTAATGGATAAGTGATTGTTAATAAAAATGCGTTGTTGCCTTGGTAATGCAAGCATAATGTAAACGGGAGTAATCAATACTCTAAAAGTACTCAATTATTAAGATGTGTTTAAGATGTGTTGACAGTTATTATCTGCATTATTGGTTGAGACGGAGTTGAGATGTTAAATAGAAATTTTTTAAGCTTTTTTTTAGCATCTTATTTAAACATACAATTTTCAAAATACCATACTTTTATTTCATTAATGAGAGAACAAGCAAATCTACAGTCATATGTGTGAAGCCTGTTGTATTGTCAGGTGTTTGTTATCCAATAAATATGTATATTGTTCTTTGAATTTTTCGGTAGCTATTTTTTTTCTAAACATAGCACATACTGTACAGTACGGAAATCGTGACCCTAAAACCGTGATGCATACCGAACCGTGAGTAGACTGAACCGTTGCACCCCTAGTGTAAGCAGTTTTATTTTTGGCAATTCTGGCTCACAGATCTCCCAATGGAAGCATTTTTTAAAATAAAATGACTATAAAGCACAAACCTCATCTTAGGCGAAAGGCAACAACCAACATTTTTGTTTGACCAAGTTACGAAGAGTCAAGATGTCTTCATTAGAGCTGTGAAACCCTCAAATTTGTCATTAGAACTGAGGCTTTAAATCTCAGACTTTTGTGGTTTGCTCAACATGAGTGGTTTCGTGGGATGCAAGCACCATGGTGAGAGTTCGTTTTGGCATGTCTTGATGAACAGAGATGCTTTAAACCTCAGAGCTGTCCAAGTTGTTTCTTGTAGGCTCCCTGTTGTACGCTGTGCAGGATGAAGTGGTATAAGATGGGTACTTTTTCTCCTTTTGCTTTCGCCTCATCAAGAGAACCACCACGACTACAACCAGGCACACCAGCAGGATGAGCCCAGCCACCCCCAGCAATCTGGACATGCCAGCAGGAAGTGTTGATTCTGAACCAGGCCCTTTACCCAGGCTGCCCTCCACCAGAGGGTGCTCCAGGTACGTCTCGCGGCCCCATGGCTGGCTCACCTGGAGTCGGTTTGAACGGTCCAGGGCAATGTGCTGAATGTTGGTGCCTCTGCTATTCTCAGCACCAATTTCGTAAACTTCTGGGTCAGGTACTGCTCGTCGACTACGGGATTTGGTGGAAGGATCCACTATGGCGGAGGATATAGTGTGTTGGTACGCCAGGCTTCTTTTACCGCGGTTGGCGTTCTCTCTAGAGCGGAGTGTGTAGATGGTGTGGATGAACCATTCACGACCAGCAGCGACCTGAAAAATCAAACATGAATAAAGGATCAGGATTCTGGTTGAAAATGAGTGAACTCTGAGATTCATTCTTGCTTTAAATTGAGTCCAAGTTTCTGACCTGAAAGAGTGGAGATGATGACAGTGTGAAACCATCTGATCCAGGTTGTCGGATCAAAGGTAGGGCTCCAGGAGTATCCAAAGCCAGACTGGCATCAAACCGGACGTTTCCAAAGGCGGTGGCTTGAGTTTCTGGCTGAGCTTTATCCTAAAATTCAAAGATTAATGTGTTCATTATAGTTCGTAGATGGAAGAAGCAAAGCTTTTTGAAGCTGTGAATTAATTCAACCAGTTGCATCTTAAAATAATTTTTCAAAGCACTTGAAATGCAGGGTTCCCACTCCCACACAATTCCCTGACATTCACTTACTAAAAAAACCTGAATTTTCATGGTCTATAATGAACGGAAAAATTAGCCGCTGTTGTCTTTTTGCATATTAAAATAATTTGAGCTTGAATATTATTTTGCAGGAATTTAATAGCCATTATGACAGCAACAATTGATCAATTATTTTCAGTTTGTGAAAAATACAAAGAAGCAAGCTCCCAATCTTTGAAGTAGACATTTGAATCAAAGCTATTGAAATATAATAATAATAATAATATTGACATATTTTCCCTATTTGTTTGTGCTAGCTAAGAAGTATAGGTGACTGCATTTGACTTAAGTGAATGGCAGTTGATAAGGAATGGAACCATAATAATACACAAAACGTGTTAAACGTGATAAAAAAACGCAGTGTCCTATAGAAAAATGCGTTTTTGATAAAAGGAAACTAAAATTTAATGTGACAAACAAAAGTCCATAATGTTCCCTGACTCGTTAATAAACAAATGACAGATATCTATCTAAACAAATCCATGACTTTCAATGGCTGGAATAGACTGTTTATAATTCCAAGATATCCATGACATGATTAACATGCTGCTGACAACTACTGGTCTGAATGCAATGATAACTCAGCCCAAACATGCAAAAAAAAAAAACACTTTTAAAAACGTGCTATGTTTTATTAGAAGTGTAATTTATTAAATGCAGTTAACAAATCATCCATATAGCATTGTTTAAAGTATCAGTATAGAGCAGTCAACATTTGAAGTGGATAAACAAATGTTTTTTTAATGGCCTAAGACAAGAATGAGTGCTGTTCTTTAGGAGAACTTTGATGAAAACTTTTGCAAAACTACTGTAAAAATTGTATACAAACTTTACAAATGTATAAAAATAATTTAAGATTAGATAGAAACCATATAGACCAGAGGTGCCTAATCCTGATATATATATATATATATATATATATAGGCACCTCTGGTCTATATGGTAAATAGCAGTAAGTAGCTTTCCAAATATAAAAAATACATGTATTTCAAACATCTGGAAATAAAATATAAGTTCAATTCTACATTATATGAAACCATGTTAATTTTGGTAAATTGTATTGTGATTTCATAACTGAATCTATGTCAAGGACCACCTTATAAACAGTATGAATGACACTTTAATCTTCCTCTATTCACATCAAGATCTACATTCACAATGGCGGTTTTATAAAGGTAAAACAATAGAAATGTCATACCAGGATCTTGAGCCTATAAAGGAGGGATGGTGCGTCAGCCAGGCATCCATACTCTTTATTGGTAGGGTTGTACTTTGGCACATAGCCATCTGTCCCGGTACAGAGGAAAACTTTCTCTATGCTGCAGGAGAAAGATTCTCCCAGGTTCTGCACCGGGTCCACCATCACGCGCCCATAGATGTTAGAACCTAGAGGGAATCCAACAGCAATAAGGTCAGTCAATAATACTGAAATGATAAATATTAGTTTAAGTCTTTTATGAGGTTTGAGTAAAATACTGTTCAGTACCTTCCATGAAGGCAGTGTCTGTGCCCTCTCCAAAATCCAGTGAGCCATCAGACAGCCACATCTCTTTCTTCGACAGCAGGAACATCTGTGTGTTCAAGCTAAACTCTGCTGCCACAGGGTCACTCACCTGACAAACAGCACAAATACCATAGAAGCAGTGGTTTATAGGCCAAAGAGGAAACTTTGCAGTTTAGTGTCTACGTCAATTTAAATTCACAAAATTAAGACACATAGAAAGGTTATGTTTCAGTGAAAATAAAATAAAAATGGTGAAAAAATGTTTCAAAGTCAAACAGTAAAACAAATACAACACACACACAAACACTTGTCTTATTAAAAACATATAAGAGGAATAGGGATAATATAAAATTATTTTATTTCAAACTATGAACAGTCTTACTGACAAATTGGTAAAACCCAGTGGTTTGAATGATAGTGGTATGAAGAATAAAAAATGTATTTGACAATTGCACGGTGATCTTTAAAGAGAGTCTTTAAAAGTGTCATCATATGTTTTGTTGTTTTATTAATATAATGATTACACAATCACATTTTAATGGGGTCTATGCTCTATGCATTTTTCAGCCACTGATAAACTTCCGGTGAAAGGTTAGTGTGACTATTTTCAATTTCATAAGGTTACTTTTACAGCATTGATGTTGTAATGTAATTACAATATAAAATACAATCAGTTCAATAGACCAGCATTAATTTAGTTGTTCAAGTGTAAAAGGAGATGACTGTATAAACAAGCACCGTCAGTAGCAGATAGCAAGCACGGAAATTTTTACTAAAATTACTATGGTAAAATCATTTTAAAAACATGACAGGGAAAAATGGAATTTAATGCAGTGCTTCTTGTCTGGTCTGAGACTCTCGTTATATCAAATATCTATCAGGCAGTGTAGATCACCGATTTTTAAAGTAAACCAATCTTAAACATGCCGATTTTGTAATGGCATGCCTGAAAAAATAAAAGTGACTGAACAGTAAAAGTTCATGTGCATTTACCCCATTGGTATATTTTTTCAAATAAAAAAATTACATTCGAACTCCAGATATGTTTTGTGTATTTCTTTTTATTTTAAATTATTCATTGTAATTGCCAGAATTAAAAGATGTTCTGACCTTATTTCTAGGTCTTTAGTTGAATCAATGATAAAATGTAATGTCAATTCTATATTCTCAGAATAAAAGTAAATTAGGAAGCTGAAACCAACCTGCTGGAATCGGATGTCCATGTCGAAGGTGAGGGGTTCTCTTGGGTGACACACAGGTGGTATGCTGAACTCCCCATTAGGTGAGGCAATACATGGAATCAGCTTCACGGTATAGGTGCCGGAATAGTCCCTCACCTACAAATATATTCAACAAGGTATCTTTTGAGTCGTAACACCCTACATCAATGAGAACCATGGGTGACAGTACATAAACAAAATGCAAAGTAGAAAATGAGTATCAACTTACAGCAAAGTCAGAAACGAAGCTCCATTGTTGCATGGGCTGGTTGTAAGTGGGCTCAGTTCTGACCAAGGACAGAGTGAATGTGAGTCCAGCATGATCGGCTGACATTACCATGGAGGACAGAGTGGTTCCTGAAAAGCCAATGTGCATTATAGATATGTAAAAAAACATATTATATAATATGTAATATTTTTACAAGCCTTTAACACACGCGCGCGCGCACACACACGTGTGTGTGTGTGTGTGTATATATATATATATATATATATATATATATATATATATATATTAAAAGCAAAGTAGCTAGTTAGTTAAAAGTTTACTGCAAGTAATTTATCTAGATTATAATTTTTTTTATAATATCTAAATTAGTAGATAAGTCAATATGACTGTTTTAAAAAAATAATTATCGTGGGTGATGCGCAAACGGTCAATAGTATCAATTAGTCGGATACACATCATATCACGCGTGACCGACCATACCTTCAGATACATGTTTTGGTGCGGCGGAGGAATTCATTCGCCATTTGTTGTTAGAAGAAATTCGGACAACCGCAAAATCTACATCGAAACGAGGTATTTTTGGGAAGGTTTTGTTTATTTATTTATTTATTTTTATCATTAAGCTTGAGAAATAAACGCTGACGGTGATTAAAAGCGCGCCAAAACAAACAGGCCCAAACCCTGATTAACGTGAGGTCAAAGGCGTGTTTTCATCGAATTTACAAACAGACTGTGATACGGAAAATATTCCTAAGTAAATAATTGAGATAGATGTCATTTATCATTTATATTACACTATTGTTCATTGTGTACAATATTTATTAACAAAGCATCCGTCGTAACCAAATATGGTTTGCCTAGATCGTGTGTGCTGGATTGCGTGTGCCTGAAACGTGTTTATGTCCACGGGTATGCAGCCGAATATTATTGAAAAATCATAATACCAGCTTAAACTGGGAACGGAGCATACATGTTTGAAATATGAAATATAATGTCACCAGTAGAGGGCGGTAACGTTAGTGCTTTTTGTCAGAGAACTTTCTGTCAAGTTCCTTAATATTACAGTGTAGCATTCAATTTATTTACTGAGTTAATTTTTTTCTTTAGGTCAGAGCTTGACACCATAGTGGAAGAGAGCTGAGGAAGAACCTGTCAACTGGTATGTGTGTGTTGGTGTGTCTCTCTACATACACCTGTGTTTGCATCTTTGATTACCTGGGTGAGACATGACGAACTGTCCTCTGAATCGAGCCTCAGTCTTAAAGTTGACAACAAGACGGCCATCATCATTTATTCTCATGCTAGTAGGATACATGGCACCTATGAAATTATATAAACAATATCAGACAGTTACTTTTATTGAATACTTGTGTGTAAACAAAGACTGTTTACTGTTATACAGTTATAAAGGTAAAACCTGCATTAATCCTGTATTTAATTTATACTGATTTTCTGATGTATCGTTATACTTATGGTTAAAAATGCATATAGCATATCAGTACTACCTTGCAGCTCAGCCTCTGGTGGGCTTCCAATCCCATCTTGCCATAAGATGGCAGTGTCATACACAAAGGTGAGGCGAAGCTCAGACCGTAAGTCGAAATGTTGCCAACCTCCAACTGCAACAGGAGAGTGGAAGACATAGGATACAAACAGAGGCACCCGCAGGGTTACATAGGACTGAACGAGATTCAGCACCTAAATCAGGAACAGAGAAAAAAAACATTAAAAATGTATTTGTAATGTTTAAGAACCCTCTCAGACTTGATTGTTGAAGCTAAACACTTTATATCATTTGGAAAAAAAACATGTTTCTGGGCGCAACGATACTGAAGCCTTGTGACACTGAAGACTAGAGTAATGACTGCTAAAATTTCTGATTTGCCTCATACAGTTTAAAAACCATTACAATAAAAATGGGGGGTAAAGAGACCATTAAAATAAATAAATAAATAAATAAATCTTAGCATATTATAAATACTTTAGGCTAAACACTATGACATTCTTATTTGCGCTGCCAAATTGTTTGTTGATAAACAAATACAAATGCACATAGATGCAACGATTAAAGATACTTAATGGTTTTAGATTGGTCTAACAATTGTATGTAAAAAAACATTACAATATGTTGACTCTACAAATTGTTAGGGCTACAAATGGTTTTTAGTCAAGAGCAGCGAATAATAGCTGTTTTTGATGATATTTATTGTGTGATTGTGGCTCAGTTCTCTATGTCTTTGTCCATTCCAGAGTAAGAAGATAGAAAAGAGAATTCATTTTTTGGGCTTGCACGATTCTCTGTGTACTTGAGTTCTTTATTGAGTTTTTATGCATCATCTGCGCTTGCGTGGTCTATTAACTGCTTGTTGGTCACATTGGCGAGGCTAAAATGTGTGCAAACTAAATATATGACGCAATTATGCAGGTGACAAATCTGTCTCACACTTTGATATTGGGCATTTTTTCTGGCCCTGCTATATGAAGTAAATTCATTCATTCATTCATTGTCCTTCGGCTTAGTCCCTTTATTCATCAGGGGCCTGCTTATCCAGTATATTTTTTTACACAGCGGATTCCAGCTGCAACCCAGTACTGGGAAACATCCATACACACTCATTCACACATATGGCCAATTTAGTTTATTCAATTCACCTATACCGCATGTCTTTAGGACTATGGGGGAAATCGGAGCACCCAGAAGAAACCCCTGCAAGAGAACATGCAAACTCCTCACATAAATGCCAACTGACCTAGCCGAGACTCGAACCAGCGACCTTCTTGTTTTGAGGCGACAGTGCTAACCACTGTGTCGCCCATGAAGTAAATGACATATTTTAAAATTTTATTCAATATCTATTAAACCCTTGGCTCACAAAAACTTGAAATAAGCTAAGCTTTGAATGGTTCCTGAAATCCTTACCTGTCCATCTGTTCCAATGGATCCTCCACAGACGTTCAGCAGCTCTGACATATCATAGTAGCTGCTGAACTCCCACAGACATGCCTCCAGGTTAAGGTTGCGGTAGAAACGAAGGGAATTGGCACTGCGCATGGCCACGCTGTACTGGTATGGAGAAGTCTCTCCAATGATTTCTGGGTTCTTTGTGGCATCAGTGATGAAGCCATGTGCTGTTTGGATCTCGTTAAAGTCCAAGAGGTTGGAACAACGGTGGTTTCCAACTCGTGTGCCATCTGGACTAAGGGTGAGCTCAAAGTTTGAAAGGGGACGTGTGGAGATAACAGGCAGCATACCTAATGAAAAACAATGGATTTAATCACTTGGACTTAGTTATTTTGAATGATTTCATAGTATTGTTTGTAATTGTATTGTTTGTAGATGATTACTCACCATCCATGTGGGGCATAGTGACCGTGAGTTTGATCAGATTAGGGTAGTCTGGGTCATCTGGGCCAGTGTAACGGATTTTTGCTGAAAACGGTTCAGCACCCACGGTGCCAGCTACACGAGGCTGACACAGTCCTAAAAACAGAATACAGCTTAATTAAGACATACATTTCCCTAGATTCCCTAAAACAGTCAAACAAACAAAACCCTGCATTTTTGGTACACATATATAGGTCTAAACAGTATGGAAATTTTAATTGCTCAGCCAAAATGTTAATTGGCCCTGCCACAAAAAAAATACTTGCATTGTAATAAATAACCAACATTTTCAATAAATAAATACAAAATCACATAGATAACAATGAAATGAAGATAGTGATATAACAAAGACACAAATCAAATGAAGTTTCAGTTCTATGCAAAATAACTAGGGATGCTCCGATCAGGATTTTTGCAGCTGATGCTAAGTACCAGTTCCTTGTGATGGTGATAATCCGAAACTGAGTACTGCATAAAGTTCTTATTTAAACTTTATAATGCATAAAGCATATTTCCCTCTAAGTATGATACTTAAGTGGAGTCTTCTCCTTACCTAAGAGAATACATTAAAGATGTTGTCTATAATCCCTGGTGAGAAAAATGACAAACAATGCAATTTGGAAACATTGCAAATTAGATTGCATATTTGATGCAAAAGTAAAATGCACACTTATAAATCCATTACTTCTTGACTTAAAGGAAAAACACACATGCATCTTCCTCTCCTTGTAAAGTCATAAGCAAACACTTGCGATCAGCTCATGAGATTGGCCAGATCAGCGAGTACCAATTGAGTCCTAAAATGTGATTATCTGCCGTTTCCGATCTCCAGCTGATTGATCGGAACATCCCTAAGAAATAACATTACATAATTTTAACTGTACACATTAAAGATAGGCCTGCAGACACAGGCCTAAAAATGGCAGATAACTTAATTAACTTTTAGACTAATTCGTTTTCCTAGACATTTCAAAACAGTTAAACAAACAAAACCCTGTAATTTAAATTAGAAATTCTCGAAGAATTTAGCAATTCAAATCATTGTGGTGACAAGAGCCTCACCCTCCTGTCTGCTGATGACCACAATGGGTGAGCTGAGCTCCAACCCGGCATCTCCATTGGCATTGAAGGCTCGGGCAGCACACTGTACACGAGAGCCAGCCTGAAAGTAGATGGAGTCCAAGGTGATGGATTTGGTGTTCGTGAAGAAGGTGTTGGTGTCCACTTCCCGCATGGGGCTGGTGACTCCATCCGGCCCACTAGGGGCACTAACCATCCAGCGGTACTGAGTCATTGTGTCATTGATGTTCTCTACTGAGCAAATAGAGCCAGTCTTGTCAAAGTCAAAGTATTTGGGATTGCAGGCCTGGTGGAACATAAACACAAGAAAACAATCGGAATTACTGATGTTTTTTTTAAGCGTGGGAGACGATTGAGTGCATGAGGAATAATTGGTTCAAATACTTAACTCAGTTTATTTCTAGAGCACTTTCAACCAACCACAATAAGTACCAAAGTGCTGTACATAAAAGCACATAATACATGCAAACATACAAGGAACCAAAGTACATTAACTCACAACACATGATTAAAAGCTGAAGAAAATAAATGTTTTCAGTAACCTCTGAAAAGTCTCAAAAGTTCTTATGGAGAGTGGAAGATTGTTCCAAAGTCTTGGAGCTGCTACTGAAAAAGCTCTATCATCTTGACATTTCAAGCATGATCGTGGAACTTGCAAATAGAGTCGATCCTTAGAGTGAAGAGATCTCACGGGTTGGTGTATATTAATTAGCTCAGAAATATACTCAGGGGCCAGGCCATGGAGGGATTAAAAACATACAGCAGTACTTTGTGCTGAATTCAAAACTCGATTGGTAGCCAGTGTAGGGAAACCAGTACATGTGTAATGTTTTCTCGTGTAATAGGCACTCTTTTCTTTTATTTTGTAAAATATCAAAACATTTTTTGAAATATTTTCCCTTTATATGCAATTTAATAGAGAAAATGTCAAATGGAGGCATAAAAAGAGCCATGAGTGATTCATTGAGAACGTGTATGACAGTACTCACCGTGACACACACTACAGCATAGCCATTTGGAGGGTGGGGATTGTCTTTAACCCGAATCGTATCATCATACAGCAGTAGCGACACCACCTGAGGCACTGCTGGGAAGGTGACATCCGCCACACTGTTCATCTCTTCGATGTACACAATAGCCTTATTCATCTACAGAAATTAGTAAAAGAAACAATCATTTAAATTATTAGTCTTATTTTAGCTACACCAGATTATGGCTATCTTCTTATTTTCTGCATTTTCTTGAGAATGTTCTTTTATCTTAAAATATTGTGTAGTTTAAACCCAGCATTAAGGTTTTCCTAAAAACCAAAAATAAAATTCCTGAAAATATTAAAAACCATTGCCTTAAATTAAAAATTTGTTATGCTATCAAAAAACTACAATTTTTCTTCTTTAAAAAGGTAGATGCTACTAATGAAATATTTAAGAACTTTTGAGTGTTTCAGTTATCTGAAAATACAAGTAGAGTTTTGTCTATACAGCTCCAGGACCTTTAAGTTTGGGATAAAACATGTTTACAAAGAAAAACACTATAGAGGCACATATTAAATGCTTAGCCAGAGATGTGTCTTGATGTGTGAGGTTTATGGCTATCATTGTTTATTTTTTATGATTTTCACTGTCAACAATATCACAAAAAAGTCTCCAAGGCTTTGACTAAAGTGTGTACATGTTCAGTGGATAATTCTGTTTATAGGTCACTGTGTCTATTGAGGCCCATTTACATCATACAGGCTCCTCTGAAAGAGACTGGAGACAGCGATTGGCTCCTGCTGACAGAGGCAGCTGCCACATGGCTATTTTAGCTAGAAAGGCACGTTAGCGTGTGTCTGTGCGAGTGTACGATGTGGCGTCTCCGGGGGTATTTTAGAGATGATGGTCTCTGACCTGTGTCTCAGCCACCATAAACTCGTCAGGCTTCATGTGAACTGTGAAAGCCTCACGGATCTCTCTTTGTCCATCATACATAACCTGGATCTCCACCACATGCTCTGTCTCACCCTCTTTAAACTCAACATCTGTAAGGACATACAGACATACACACACACACACACTTTTCTGTGACTCTGTTGAATGTCTAGTCCATTTGTGCAGGATGTTTTTAATTGTATTGATAATGCTAAAATAATATCTGCCATTAACGTGTCATCTTATGAGATAGCTTTCATTGGTCTTCTGCTGACCTTGAGAAAGGGGATTGTAGTCCTCTCCTGATGTTGCAGAGCCATCCTTGGTGTGAATTCTCACCACAGAGACCTTAGAGGTATCGCCCAGACGCAGGACAGGAATCTTCACTACAGCGATCTCTCCAGGAAGTTGTGGCTCTCTTACGCTGTATTTGATGTCTGAAAACCTGATGATGGACTCTGAAGTGGATAAATCATTTGGTTTGTTTTGAGAAAAAGCTCATAAAAGCTTCACACCAATGTTTGTCAGGAATAAAGAGGAACAAAAGAACACTCACTATCTTTATGGTCAGTTATGGTGACCAGAGCTTCTTTTGTTCCCCTATTGAAGCTCCGTATGGTGATGTGCTCTTAGGTGTGCCCAAAACCAAGCGGAACTCCTCATCATCTTCATGAATTGAGTCATCTACTAAAGTCACTGTGCAAGGCTTCTCAATCTCCCCTGTGATCATACAGATACAAAAGATGAACAAATTATGAGAGCATATATGAATAATAGGCTGGTTATAGATTGAGAACGTGCATACCTGGTAGGAATACTATGGTGGATGCATCAGTATTGGGTCTCTCATTGTAGTCCATCATGACTTGGGCAGATCCTTGACGGGTAAAACAGCGGACTGTGGACCTCTGACTGATGTCACCACTACGATACACCATCACCTTCACCTCTCCCTCAGCCTCATCCACCTTGTACTCTGCTTCCTTAAATTGGACTTTAGGCACTGCAAAAATAATAACCAGCATTTTTCCTATGATATACAGTATGGCTGATATATGAGTTCTTTCCTCTATCTTCAGTTAATATCCCCTGAAGCTGATATACACTACCTGACAAAAGTCTCGTCGCCTATCCAAGTTTTAGGAACAACAAATAATAACTTGACCTCTAGTTGATCATTTTTGGTATCAGAAGTGGCTTATATGAATGGCAAAGGCCTCTAGATTATGCTTATTTTACCAAAATAAAATATGTTCATGCCTTGTTTTTTAATTATTTAATTAGGACAGTCAAGTCTGACTTTGCTTAGATACAAGTCTTGACACTTAACAGAAATAATGTACAGTATAGAATATAAAGTCATGGTGCAGTGGAAAAGAAATGAATCTTGTGCATGACTCCTATGAGCTTGGAGGACTGCATCCATACATCTCTGCAATCACTCAAATAACTTATTAATAAAGTCATCTGGATTGGCAAAGAAAGGGTTCTTGCAGGACTCCTGAGATTCTTTGGATTCATCTTCAATGCCTCCTCCTTTATCTTACCCCAGACATGCTCAATAAAGTTCATTTCTGGTGACTGGGCTGGCCAATCCTGGACCACCTTGACCTTTTTTGCTTTCAGGAACTTTGATGTGGAGGCTGAAGGATGAGAAGGAGCGCCATCCTGCTAAACAATTGGCCCTGTCCTGTGGTTTGTAATGTAATGGGCAACACAACTGTTTTGATACCTCAGGCTGTTTATTTTGCCATCCACTCTGTAAATCTCTCGCATACTGAAAGTAACCCCAAACCATGATTTTTTCTTTACTGAATTTGACTGATTTCTGTGAGAATCTTGCGTCTATGCGAGTCTAACTCTAGGTCTACCTTCCAATAGGTCTTCTGCAGTATTTGTGATGATTGGGATGCAGTTTAACAGATGATTCATTGGAAAAATCTGCCTTCTGCCACTTTTCCAAGTGATCAACTAGAAGTCAAGATATTATTTGTTGCTCCTACAACTGGGATTGATGACAAGACTTTTGCCAGGTAGTGTATATGTTTACATAGTTTACTTACAGTCTGTGACAGTGTCATTTATAGTGATGACCGTTTTGCTAGGTTCTCCAATGACTGCGTTCATTGGCATACGGAGCACCAGCTCAAACGTCTCCGGTCCCTCCAGCTCAGGTTGACCCAGATCATCAAGAATAGTCACACGGAAGGTCTGCATGGTCACACCTGGAGCAAAGTCCAAGTTACGGCTGATTCCCACATAATCTAGACCCGCTGGGAAGGAGAGGAAAGGGTGATGGAGATGTTCATTGAGGAAGATACTGTATATACATGTACTGTACATGAATGATTACTTTACAGCATTACATTTTTTTTCTCATTAAAATAATCAGACATAAGTAACTATTGTTTTGACAACTCTGACACTCTTTACCTTCTGCTGAAACAGGATCACTCTTCCTGGAGCGAACCGTGATGGTGGCTGTTTTTGAAAGGTCAGTTCCAGTTCTCCATACTTTCACCTCCACATAGCCATAACTCTCGTCCACTGTGTATTCAGTTTCTCCAAAATAGAATGATGGCTCTGTTCCAAAGGAAATAATCAGTCAACTGTTTTTAGCAGTTTTAAATGAATGTTCCCCATTTTTCCTTTAATTTGTTATCATGTAAATTAAAAATAAATGTCTTACACCAGTCTGAGACTAGTAATAAAAAAATCCTTATTATTATATATTTTTCAAAATTAATATGCATTGTTTTTTTTTGTTGTCACATGTCATATGATCAGCATAATAAGTTGTTCAATTGAATTGAATGAATTTCATCATTTGATACACTCTTGTTTGCTTTAAAGATGGTAGTAATCAAGTTTACATAAACTCCACAAGTTGACACACAACTTGATGAACCATGTCATCCAGCATGATTTGATACTTTTCCAAAAAATGTCTTGTGGTTTATTGGAACCACGATTTGAACTTTTATTCCAAATTCACTGCGATCAGTGGTCACTTGATACTTGACCAAGACCAAGACAATACTTTGACCAAGATAATATGAAATATAAGTTATTGTATTGCATATTTTTCTTAGTTTTAATAACGTTTAATCCTTAAAACTGTCTGTTGTTTTATGTTTAAATAGCATTTTCATTGTGGACTTTAATCAGATTTTAATATATAAGAAAATAAGTGCCCTCATTAGGCAGCTAAAATGAGGATTAAAGCCATTGTTCTCAAAATCCTTAGGAGATCATCTTACAAAGAGTTGTTCTGACCCATTAGTGCTTCAGACAAAGATCTGGATCTGCCATCACCTCCAAGACAGCACAGGAAACCTACCGTCATTACCAGCGTCCCATCTGAGTGATGAAACCACATCTCTGAGTCTACTTCAGTCAAGATGCACTTGGGTAAGTGATTATGTTTGTGTGTTAGTTTGGGAGGTCTGAAAGGCTTCTAGAGCAATATCAGTATCAGCCCAAGATAAATGAATGCTGGAGGAAGAGGGCTTTTTGAGGATGGGGGTAGAGGCCATAAGTTTGAGGGACCATACAAAGAGAAAGAGAGAAGTGACACCTCCATAGACAGCAAGTCAGAGACACAACAAAAAGATTCCAACTCTGGCTGGCATCCAGACCACAAGTCTATCCAACAGTGTTCCCATCCCCCCTACAACTAGACACAAATATACTACCAGGCCATTCCAGACCCACCAAGACGCTAAGCTACAATCTGCGCATTAATCTTCACTTGCTGCCTCTGAAAAATAGAGTCTAGGCATGCACATACATTATTTACACATAAATATCTTCTGGGGTAATTTCCCAAATTGTGGAGGATGGAAGTACTTTTGACTTCTAGACTGTTTAAGATTTAGGTAAAACACCACTTTAATAGTGACACACTGAAAATAAGAGAAATGTCAAGATGTAAATTTTGGTTCAGGACATTAGAATATAAGAATTAGCAGATGGCGACCTATTGTTTCTACCATGCTCTTTTGAGTTATGCACACAAATCCTAAATCCTGCATGGACAGGAAGTTCAGAAAGCTCTTTCAGTGATGTCACTGAGGATCATGGGTCATTACAGAGGTCATAAGGGCCTCAATTGTGCTTTCTCAACTTGTTTTGGGTTATTGAGTTACCATTCTGACAAGAACAACAGTGGTATGACCACAAAGTAAAGATTGATTGTTTTGTGGCAAGTTATCCTTTCAAAGCAAGTATAATAATAAAGAACAAGTGTAAGTATAGTATAGGTAAGATTTGTCAATGGTTTTATGTTTTTACAACACTTTTAAACTCTAATGATGACATGAAGGAACTTTTCTATAATTTTGAGAAAATACAGAATACAGTTGGACTCACTTGCAGTGCTACTGTATGTGTATAGGCATTGTTCAATATAATAATAAGTGTGACAACAAATACTTTTCTATTGTGGAAAAAACCTGTTAAAAGAATGTCACCTGAACATCAAATCAGCATATTAGAATGAGTTTTTGAAATTAGAATAATGGCTGCTGGAAACGTGAATAAATTTTCTTTTAAATACATTAAAATAGAAATAGTCTGACAGTTACTTTGAATTTTTAAACATTACTATTTTTTATGAAATACATGCATCTTTGGTGAGCATAGTAGATGTTATATTGTGTAAACGCTCTTTTGATCCTCAGACTTTGGAATTGTAGATAAAGCTAACTCACCATCATCATTATCAGCCAAGATGAGCACTTTGGTGCTGGGGAACTTGGCTCCCACTTGGCCACCCATAGGCATACTGAGGGACACGTTAAAGCTCTCTTCTTTCTCATAAAGAGAGTCGTCAATGATTATAATGCGACATGACTTTTCCCGCTCATCCTCTTCAAAGCGCAAAACACTGGTGTGGTCCTCGGGCCTTGTGATGTAGTCTGAATAAGAGAGCACTGTGCTGGGGGTGGTTCCTGTTGCACTGCCTGTAAAAAAAGCATATCTTCTTTTTATACAAAGAGACTTTTAAGTGTCACAATGTCAGAATTAGGCATGGGCCAGTATAAGTTTCTAACGTTACGATAACCTTGCATAAAAATACCACAGTTTCACTGTATCACAGTATTGTGATTACTGCTCTAAAATAAGTTATATTTAAAAGTCTGGGTAAACCAAACAAACAACCCCCCCCCCCCCCCCCCCTCCCGTATTTTAAGAAACATTTTATAATATTTTGGAGCAGTAAACATGTCAGGTTAAATAGTTAAAATAAATCATCAACTTCTGCTCTCTTCATTACTTTCAGAAACACAGATTTCTTTATGACACACAAAATAACCCATAAAACCTTTAAAAAATGTTCATGGGAACAGTATAAAAGAACATTTTAGCGGTTTTAAACCTTGACTTTTCCAAACCTCGGTAAACTTTGAAACTGGTTACCGTCCAATGCCGAGTTATAATATGAGCCATAAACAAAGGCATATTGTATATTCATATTGTACCTTGTTGTGTATAACAAATAACCATCAGTTCTTGGCTGACATCTCCTGATCTGTGGACTGGGACTAGTAGTTCTCCTATGTCCTCTTCTATTTGATATTCTGATTGAGGGAAGAACACTGTGGACTCTGGAAAAAGATACGTTCACATGATTAAATGTAGGCAGTAATAATGGAATTAAATTATATTACTATAATAAAATAAGATTAGATCAATTATATTTCAAAACGATTGGTGTTAATTAAGTTTTTTCTATCTAGATGCTTCCGTTCTTCTGAGAAAACAAAATACCTAATTTTGATGCACACACTCTGGAACCAGCACTATAGGCCTATGTATCATACAAAACATTGACAAATGTAGAAATTGTAACGTGTTATGTAATTACCATCACCAGGATCCACAATCTCCACAGTGGCTTTATCAGGGTATTCAAGAGCAGCCATTACTGGCTCTGAGAGCTGGATTTCGAAAACCTCTGAAGTTTCAAACTCTTTGTCTGTGAAAATCTTCACCTTCCAGGTTGCAAAGGTCTGTCCAGGGTTAAACTGGACCTGTTTCTGAGCTTTGCCACGGAAATCTTTGTCTTGTTTTGCTGTGCCGTCTTTAGTGCCAATGCCTGGGAAAAGGAAAACACTGTTTAGAGACCTTAAACTACAAAATAACTCAGATTGATTGTTTGTGATGTAGTTATTGAAAGAGTAGGACTACTGATATGTGACGTTTTGAGATGTCGGCTGACTAATTTACTACCATTCATTTTAAAAAGAGTAAAAGGCTGGGGTGTAAGTAAGGGTTAAAGGTCTGTGAAAATACCAAATACAGAAGGATCAACTTGTAAAAGCTGCAAATAAACATTGCTGCAACTCTAAATATATATGCTGCAACTCTCTCTCTCTCTATATATATATATGTATGTGTATATATATGTGTGTATATATCGCCCATTTCTAATTTGAATTCAGTTTTTCTTCTGCTTAATTTTTTTAATTTAATGATATATTATTTATTTTATTTCTCTGTATATAATTTAACCAGTCATTTTATTTAAAATTTGTTATCTTAAAGCATTCATTTTCCCTTACTGTACTCAAATTGAACCAAACTGTTACCTACAAATATAGATGAAACTGAAATTTGTTTACATAAAACATCCATATCCCTCATAGTTTTTAATTTGAAAAACAAATATTTTGTAACAGCAAAGTTATCAATGTTTGTTTCTTTACGTATTGACTGGGTATCTTAATCACACTGATAAATACTTACTGATAAATGATGTCTCTCCCAAGTATCCTCGCCGTTTGAGAGTGACCTCCAAAAACTTTGCATTCTCGTCCACAATATAGTATTCCCTTTCCATGGATATCCAGGCCCAATTCAGACGGAATGGTTGTGGCTTCAGCTTGTTGCCCCCTTTTCAGAAAAAAACACAATGCGTTTGTATTTGAGCCTTGGTGCACACGATTGAACCGCTTTCTAATGATTTCACCCTTTTCAAGTTCAGAAATGTAGAAAGAAAAAGAGATCATATGCGCAACATGATCTTGAATTGTGTCTGTGGATGTCCAGGGGTGGTTTCGTTTTCCATAAGGTCTCTCCACCCTTTCTTGTCTTTCCTCATTACTACTGTAAAATCTGTATACAATATAACGTTCACACAGTCTTCTTTTTTACTACTTTTGTTGGTTGATGAATAAGATTCAAAATGAGTAAATCAGCCTAGTGTCAGGTTAGTACTAACAGCCCATACCATGAAAGTGAAAAGAAAGCAATTATGGAACATTGTGGTTGGTGTAGATGAACACAAAAGATAGAGTTTCAGCAGAAGCCATGAAAAAGACAGTGACAGTCTAACCTTAAACCATATATATATATATATATATATACTTTTTTTAACACATAGCTATAACCTGAAGTTTTTTTTCAGCACTATTCTAGCAGTTACATGTCAAATAAGATATTCTTCAGTGGCTAATTATAATTTAATCAGATTAAAGTATAATCAGATTAGTCTCTCACCATGGACTAAACGATTTAAGCTGTGAAAAGATACAACCATGAACCTTGACTGACTGATGTAGGATAAACGACTAATGACTCTAAAAGGATCCCCAATCTCATCTTGCAATAATCCATGCTACCCCATGACTCTGATTATCCCTAAAGAGAAAATGTTAGTTAAATTCTTGAACACTATTTCTTGACACAAGCTGTTCGGATGTTCATCAGCATTTATTTTAGAAAGCCAGTTCTGAGGCTTTGATGCATCACTTTAAATAACAAATACCTGTAAATACTTTACTGATGGAGGTCTGTCAACAAAATATACACAGTTGGTTGATAATTGCAGTAAAATTGCACATGATTGTGAAAATAACTTAAAAAATGTAACACTTTATTTACACTTTTTTTTTTGTAGTTTTATCAGTCCCCCTGGAATTTTGAGAAACCTATTGTGTACCTCTGTAATTTTCATATAGGAAACACTGAGAGAAACAGAAAATTTTAAGCATTTACCACTTAACCCCTTAACCCACTGCATTTTGTAGGATACATGGAGATACCTAAACTATCAGAATTGTTAAAATCTTTTCTACATGAGCAAAATTATTAAGTATATTTGTCAAATAAAATGTATTCGTTAGTTCAATAAATCAGCATTGTAAGCCTACTGTGTATTGTACACAACAATTACAATTACAGAGCTTTAATCATAAAATTAAAGTGACTTGCACCGATTCTATATGTTGAAACATGCATATTATTGCTTAATTTTTTGACCACACTTAATCTGAGATTTTCGTCCGAAATGTTGGCATATTAAAAAATAAATTTGACCTTACGTTGTGTGAATCTTATTGACAAGTTGCCTTTAAAACTTTCGTCTGTCACAAACAAATTCGCAAAATGTGGTGGACAGTTGAGAACCCCTGTATAATAGATTCATTGACTCTCCCCTGCTTCTGCTTGGTGTGTGTGTGTGTGTCCATCTATGGTGTCCATACATTTGACACACTGCCCATAGACATTATAATCAAAAGCACGGTTCACTTTCGGTCTCTTGCTTCGACGCGTCAATGCGGCCACCATCTTTGATAATAACTATAGGTACTGCCAGTCTCTGTTCAAGATTTGTTTACGTACCTGAATGTGTGAAGTATTACAAGCAACGTATCAAAATTCCACTGATTTTCTGAAATAAACTTTGCATTTCGGGATAATCATAGCTCAGCTCTCATAAGGAGAACGCTCCTTCCTCTCTATGCAGTAATGGATGAACACAAAGCCTACCCCTCTTTCTTTTCTACTTTGGAGAAGAGAGAGGAGATCGTATCACTGCTTGAACTGACTCAATGTATTGCGTTTTTTTTGTAATGATTTAATTAATACGCATTGGACTCAGTGTAATGACATTTGTTATAGTATATATATATATATATATATATATATATATATATATATATATATATATATATATATATATATATATATATACTGTATATATATATATATATATATATATATATATATATATATATATATATATATATATATATATATATATATATATATATATATATATATTTGGTTTTAAATAACCAAAATTTGATCATTTAACTTTTTAAGTTTTTATTTCATATATTTTTTTAAATAACCAAAAAAGATAAGTAAACATTGTTTCAGGTTATTTTTTGCAGCTGTAGACATTTCAATATGATACAAAGTGGTTATGTATATAAAATCTGAATGATTTTAGCGCTGATGTAGAGAAGACACAAATACATATTTTACCCAAACTGAAAAATTGTGTCATTATTTTCTCACCCTTCACTCATTTCAGACCTGTTTTTGTTTCTCTCTTTAAAAAATTTATTGTTTTCTTCAAAATATCTTTATCTGTGTTTTAACTGAAAGAATAAAAGCTCAAACAGGTTTGAAACAAGTGAAGGGAGTAAATAGCCCACCGGGCAGCGTGTAGATAGATTTTTTGTAGCCAGTAAAAAAATAAAGAAATAAAGAAAACGGGATGTCAGGCTACCAGATTTTGCGAGCGCTGAATATGAAAAAACATACGAAAATTTTGGACTTCAGTGTGTAAAAACCTCAAGGCTTGCTTAAAACAACTATTATAACATTTAACATCAAAATGCTAATTTAAGCAGAACTAAAACCTTATTGTAGAGAGGGGGTAAGCAAGTAAAAACATTCTACTGCTTCACTAAAAACAAAATATAGGTCTCATCTAAACATTAAGCATGACTTGAGAATGAAAGTATCAAGTCACAATCTCATTTAGAAAAGATGTGTAATAGAAAAACAGGCTATTTGCACTCAATAAAATAGTGAATAATATTATTCATTTGTCAAACTGACTTTATTTGTCAGTTTTGTTTGTTTTTTTTGTATGCAGTTTTTGGGACAGGTGGTGTTTGAAACCATTCCCAACCTCCAAAGAGGGAAATGGCAGAAACAGTGATTTACAGTAATATTCAATAAAACAGCATCATCGTGGCCTGAACTGGCCTTCCTCTTTACCACCCTCCTCTCAGTTTAGGAAGTGGCTTAACTTGACATGACAGCATCGGCCTTGACCAAGCTCAAGTGTCTGACAGCTCTACCTAAAAATATAGAGCACATTTATCATTTTTATCTTTGCCCTAGATTGCTGAAGGGTTGTTAAACGCATTGAAGCTGATTGACACAGAAGATGTGTGGGAGACACATACAAATTGGATGTTTTTATCTCTTGTTAATCTCTCACAAATGTGTGAATACTGTGCACATCTCAGGCACATTATCAGTTAAGATCTAACTATACAGCTGAACATTAGTAACGAGTATTAAAAACAAACTGACTTATTAAACATCCCATGAGAGAGAACGCAAAGAGAATAAAACACATTTTGAAGGCTTAATGGAAGCTCGTAGTTCAGCCAACTGCCTCTTTCTTCAGGAGACAATTTTCTCAGGCACACTGCCCGGTTCAAGTATGAGCTGATATTAAGCTTAGTGAGACTGTATCAGAGGATTATCAAATGGACAACATGCAGACAGAAGGCTCTCTTTCAGTTAAGAATCTAATGTTCACCTGTGAGACATGGGGGATTTGGGACATTTTTTCTGGTGCTGAATAAGACCACTTTGTCTGCAAGATTATGGAAAATAGTTCCACTTGCAATGGAGACAATGTCCCTCTATTAAAAAAAAAAAAACTCACAAAAATAATTTAGCACACACTGTTCTAAAACATTGATTAAAGTTAGTGATCAAAGTAGCTACTATAGGATATGATAATTAGCAACAAAAACTCTGTAACATAAGTCTACAAATACAGGGCTTAAAGTATTCCAGCACCGTGCCGGATCTCCGGCGTGCGGCCGTGAGGGAAACAAATTATATTATTTTAGAGCCTGAGCATACGGTTTAATTAGGTATGCTCAAAATAATCAATTAACTGTTAACTGAAAGGGTGCATTTGTAATGAATTAATGGTATCAGTTAAACAATTAAAAAATATTGTTCTATGTATTTTTAAAGTTTGGTTGCATAAAGGGTCGATCTCAGCGAATGCACTTTTTACGTTGAGAGGGGCATCTGTTGAATGGTTTACTAACGGCTGCGAGTGTTTCACGCACTGCTTATGCACCCTGGGTGCCTCACATTTTGCCGTTGAGGGCTGTGTGCTCGAGCGGAAAAAGCGTGTTACGTCAGTCGTGTCTTTTTCATTCTTCAATCAAATGAAAGCACTGCAGGGTTTCTGTTGATGTTACAGCAGGCTTTGTGTTGTCAAGGCGACTACGGCGAACTTTTAACGATGGAGGAGAGACTTGTGGTTGCTGTTTCAAGTTATCCATTGCTGTATTACTTTACAGATCTCGAAAATCACAAGATTATTAAAAATTACAGTTATATCATTGACAGCAACATGACTAGCATGCAATACAGGTCAGCTGATTCAGTCGTTTCCTAGTGACATACAAAAGAGAACCACGCTTCTTTTTTTCAACAAATATTTGTTAACTCTTGGGACAGTGACGCATGCAAACACACGTGTCTACAGACGTGTTTTGCCAAAGAAGCAAAATGAAAGAAGGATATTTCTGGTCACAGTTTGACACAGATGTGTGGACATAAACCAGCGCTGATGCTGATCGCCTCTGTGCTGCATGGAGCCGTGTCATAAACTTAACAAACAGGCTATTGTTGATTTAGTGTACAACCAAGAAACCAAGCTTTTTTCCATTTGGAAAATTACAGTTATTAATAGTTCTTATATAATATCAGTTTTTAAAATAGCCTACATAATCTACAAATCAAACAAATCCAAAGATTTTCTTAAATTTTGTATAATGATAACTTCACACCAAACTAAGGCTTTCATTTTACAGCTTATAAATCTTATATGCAAATTAATACAATATCATATGTAAACAACACAATTGTTATACAAAACGTCAACATATAAGCCTTGAGGTTTATTGTCATTTTCTTTCATCACACGCAGCGCACGCTCCTAAACTGCGAGTGAGACAGAGGAAATAAGTCGTTATCATAAGACATAATCTTCAATCTAATGACTTTTATTAAAAATGTTGACAGAGGTTTTGTAAGATAATAATAACAGCGGAGCATTAATTAAATGCATATTACCTGTGGAGCGATTGATTTGAGGTAGTCTGATATTTTTAATTGACAGAAGAATAAAACATGATTGGACAAACAGCAGACCCTCAGCCTACTCCACTGTACCAGCTCCATCTTCTGGTCCAAATGTCTTAAAAAGAAAGAGTTTGCAGGACTGTGCTTAAAACCCAGAAAAAAAAGTGATAATGGCCTTGATTTCACTCCTAATCTTCAGTTTAACAGTTCAGTTCTTTAACTCTTTGAGCACTTGTTATTCAAGCACTCAAGAAAACACTTTATTTTGACATAATACTTTTAAATAAATGGCTAAAAGCATAATCATCGAAGAGAGTCTTTCTCAGTCTGTTTACCAGTTTAAGCACTTTAAGCTCTTGTTACTTTATTTTTGTTATTCTCGTCAATATTTGGAGTAAGTCGTCCTTCTGTGCAGTTTCGCTCAGGATTTTTTTTTACTTTAACCCCTGCAAATATAGTCTATAAATAAATAATATAATTGATTGATATTTGTGGGATGATTGTCAAAGGCTACATCAAGCTTTTTGTTTTTTAAGTTTTTACTTCAGACCTACTGTAGATATTTCAAATTTCATGTTTAAGCATAACTGTTTGGGATCACAAGAAGTGTCAGTAAATTGTTTCCAAGATTATTTTATTTAGGCTGCACAGTGGCGCAGTGGTTAGCACGTTTGCCTCAAAGCAAGAAGGTTGCTGGTTCTCGGCTTGGTCAGTTAGCATTGCTTTGTGGAGTTTGCATGTTCTCCCTGTGTTCATGTGAGTTTCACAGTCCAAAGACATGCACTATAGGTGAATTGGGTTGGCTAAATTGTCCGTAGTGTATGAATGAGTGTGTATGGATGTTTCCCAGTGATGTGTTGCAGCTGGAAGGGCATCCGCTGCGTAAAACATATGCTGGATAAGTTGGCGGCTCATTCCGCTGTGACGAACCCAGATTAATATAGGGACTAAGCCGAAAAAAAAATGAATGAATTATTTTATTTATCATTGTATTAAAGCCATAATGATATACATTTTCTTCCTTCTATTCATGCTAAATATTTTCAAATCATGTCAAAAATTGTGTAACTTTTGCACATTGTGCGTTACTATAAAGTATGTGTGTATTAAGTATTATAAAGTACAATGTGAAGTAAAATTGTTTAAATAGAATAAAATGATTATCTTCATCAGGATAATAAATATTATGTAAATTATATATCAGTTATATAAAAAATTGTTTAATTCTAATGATCTAAAAATCTTTTTTTATTATTATTTTAAAAGGTTTTCAATGGACCACATTTTGTGGTTCACTGATTCCAAACTATATACGCTACCGGTCGAAAGTTTGGGGTCAGTAGGATTTTTAAATGTTTTAAAAAAGCTTCTTCTGCTCACCAAGGCTGCATTTATTTCATCAAAAATACAGTACAAATTATAAATTTGTGAAATGTTATTGCACTATAAAACAACTGTTCAAAAATAGTTTATAACTTAATTTAATAATTTATTCCAGTGATTTTTAAAGATGAATTTTTTCAGCTTCATTACCCCAGTCTTCAGTCACATGATCTTTCAGAAATCACTCTAATATTAATTATCATTACAAATATTATTATTATTATTAATGGTAATAGTAATAAAAGCAATAATGACTGATGTAATAATTTCATTTGAAACTACACACAATACGTAATAAATAAATATTTAATAAATAAGTATTTAACAATTTTATACATTTAATAAATGCTGCCTTAATGAAAAGAATAATTTTATTTAAATTATTTAATAAAATTAATAACAATAAAAAAACTGACCTCAAACTTTTGACCGGTAGTGTATTTCTTTTATGTTGAAACCTAGTGACCAGCATTTAGTTTAATGACAGATCCGTTATGAGATCCCCTTTATAACCACACTGGCCAAATAAAAGCATTCACTGCCGATGCTTTGATCCACTATCAAATCACCATCACTGCACTGTTATTTCCGGAATGAATTTAGCCGTTAACAGAGTTGACAGTCACCTCGGGCAATTTCCTAAATAGGTTTATTGCTATGTTTGGAAAGCAGGTGCTGTTCAACAGTGACCATTGGGGCCACCTCCGTTTTCTGACTGTGCACTCTTTCTCACACCATTTCTCAGTGGTTTTCAGATTCCAAGAGTGGGGACTAGGCATGTGCCGGTATCACATTTTCATGCAGCGATTAATTGATTGAGCTTTTATCACGGTATACGGTATTATCACGATATTGTAATTTTACTAGAGAAACAGGTAAAAACACAAAAAACTTCAGTTTCGTCAACTTAGTAACTTTAATAACTTTTTAATTAACTAAAAGTACTTCAAACATTTAAATACAAATAAATATAAATAAAACAATACACAATATAAAAGTAAACTTGAGCAATTATATCAAAGTGAATGTGCAAAGGGAAACCGTCTTCGATCAGCAATCGTGGAATGAACTGCCAACTATTCCAGCATGTTTTATGCAGCAGATGCCTTTCCAGCCACAACCCAATATTGGAAATCACCCATACACACTCATTCACACACACTCATACACTACAGTCAATTTAGCTTATTCAATAATAAACATAACAAAAACTGCCTGCTAATGCATGGGTAAATCTTCAAAGGGAACAGTGTTACATTATAACCTTTCACCTCATCCTGCTTGCTGTTTCACTATCTAAACATTGAAAACATAATATAAGTCAAATTTGTTTCATTTTGATATTTGATTTACCCTGTCTCTTTTGCAGAATATGAGTTTTAATAACCAATAATGGCCATTATAACAGTATAACGTACATTAAATTTAAACGATAAAGGTAAGCAATCAGTCAATGTGCAGAATCAGTGTATGTGGTTACATAAATTAATATATTAGCTTTGCACTCAGCCAAAACAGTTAACTGAGAACAAGTGATTCAAAAGACATAAGAAATGTTAGATAGAGACAACAAGATGAATTCAATATCACGTTTAACAACTATAGTGAGATGAGATCATCCAGCAGATGAACTGTCTGACATGCACTAAACTCTCACCTGGGGTTTATGCTCACCCGCTGAACTAGTGGCTGCAGCTCTGGGCAGAGAGTGTGTGGTCACGTGATTTGCGTTTTAGCCGTGTACTAGAATGAACAGAGAACTTTTCAGAATCGCTAAATGAAACGCCGGTGTATTTCCCGCGATTTCTCTGCGCATCCCTTGCGTTTCTTCTCTCTGACTCTCGACTATTTTGACAAATACACACAGACGACGCACGCTCACACGAGTCCAAAATAGGAGTTTGTGATTGGGCCAGCCCAATGTCAATACCGAAATGAGCCAATGGGGTGCAGAGCGTCACATGGGCCGGCCCGGTCTGTCTGTCCGGGAAAAAAAGCATCTACTTTCAGAGAGTCACAGATCACAGCAGCGTCAATCAATAACGCAGAAAAAAACGATAGGCTGCTAAGCCTTTTATGGGCCGATCAAATCATAAGACGATGATCAGCTCGGCCCAAAAAGTACGTCGGCCCACCGGAAAAGTGCCCGGTCTGCCAGATGACAAGTACGCCCCTGCGTGTGAGGATTTTAGTGCGGTGGCAGCGGCGGCGCGCACACAAGGCTTCTACATGTGGGGATTGTTTACATCAGAGTGCGCATCAGTTCTGCGCAGCATATACGCAGTGTTTCTTCAAGCGGTTGATGGAAAATAAGCTAAGGCGCGTTCTAAGAATATAAATTCGGATCTATTATTTTTCACGGTATTTTGAAGTGCCCGCGATAACAATATCGTGCATATTCATTACCGTGATTTATCGCATTACCGAATACCGGCACAAGCCTAGTGGGGACTGACAGCTGTATGCTCACTCCCAGCACTTATCCCCTCCCTTGTTCTCCCCTTTTGTCAACTTTTATCTGTGCATGGGAGCAACAACTGAAGCAGACGGCAAGCACTGTCTGGGTGGCCCAAACCCACTGTCCTGGTTCTTTCTGCTTCGTTCTACACTCTAGGGGGATTTGTGTCTACAGTGAACAAACAACACAAAAGTTTCTCCCTGTGAAAGTAGAATGTTTTCTCACGAGTGTTTTCTCAGAATTATTTTGTTTTTTAGTTCACTACAAGTCATGAGAATTGGAGCAGTGCAAAGGCAGTTTTGTGGTGTTACAAACAATTTATTTTAAGAGTTTCTGTTATTAGCTGGTGCATTAGTTAATTCCAGTAGGGTTCAACATCACTTAGGACTCACCTAGGAGTGTGTTTTCATTATAAAATAAAGTTTTTTTGTCTATATTGCTGCTATTACTTTGCTTCATAAGCCCCATTCACAGATACATACCTTTCTGGAAAACTACGTTGTAACATTGCCGGTAATTTGCTGGAATACTGCGCTGTGTGAACGCAGAAGGAAGATTGCCGGTGTTCTGATGATCTGACCTACCTCTCAGAATGTGACATTTAAAAATAATATATTTTAGAGCAGTAATCACAATACCGTGATACAGTGAAACTGTGATATTTTTATCCAAGGTTATCATACCGTCAGAATCTTATTTTACACCTTTTTTATGAATTTACCGGTAAAGTTATTATATAAATTTTCCGGATATTTTCTGGTATCACTGTGTGAAAGGGGCTATAGGAATGATCTCTGACCTCACTATACTGTACAATGAGCAGGTCTTTCTGGCATACATTCTTTTTGTCTACTAATCTTAGATTATGAGCTAGGTTACAAGGTAGGGCTGTGCGATTAATCGAGATCAAATTGCAATCAAAATTTGAAACGTTGCGATTAGTTAATCGCAAGAGGCTGCGATATGAAATAATATTTAATTTCCCCCACCCAGAGCAAATGCGTGACTGCCATCTGTGTGTGATAGCCAATTGAGTGAGCACACTTTCGTTCTGCCCAATCAGAATTGCACAACTGAACTATGCGGAACACTCACAATAAAAATAATGGCGTATACTGCTTTAGAAGTATTAATAGACAAATTAATATCAAAGGGAAAAAAAGCATTGGTAATATGGGAATATTTTGGTTTCAAAGTCACAGACACCGAACAAACACATGTCATTTTTAAGAGCTGTCGCAGAATTGATGCTACAGCTTACAGATTATTGAGCTGAAGCTTGACTACAAAATTAAATCGCAAATCAAATCGCAGTATCTGTCAAAAAAAATCTGAATTAGATATTTTCCCCAAATCGCACAGCCCTAATATAAGTGGAGCTTGATGAATCAGGGACGATACGGAATAGTCCAGAAGACCCAATCGAGGAGTGAATTGTTGATGGCGTCTTCAGTATTCACATGTCAAATATGCAGGTCTAATGTGGACACCATGCGTAACTGTAACAAAATCTATGTATTTCAAAACAAAAACGCAGTATAAATGGCGCCTGAGTGGTGCTAACTCATTTAATGGGTTCAGGCGTCACAGAATGATGTCTGAAGCTCTGGAGGTATTTATGACTGCAATAATAGATATAGAAGGAATGTAAAGCTAAGTAATAGTCACATTCTCACTCATTTAAGTCACTTCAGCCTTTGATATTGCAGAGGTGAGAAGGATATATTAGGGCCAATCTACAGTTTAGGTGCAAACTGCTGTGCCTCATTCAAAATACACTTTTAATAAAGACATTTCAGATTTCAATGTGCATATTTCTAAATAAATACTGCTAGGGCCATTTTAAGTAACCATGAAAATCTTTGATTGTGTTTTATTAGACCCTAAATTATCTAAATTCATGTGGAGACTTGAAGTGGTATTCAAATTTGGGTCACGTCTTTGTGACCTAAGATTTGGGCATTTCCTCTGCATCTAATAATGGCATTACACAAGCACCAAGCTTGGAAGTCTATGTTAGGCGCCTCATGTAATTCCACGCATTCCACAGGGGGAATATTTGACAACTGGACACTGGCAGGTACTGTACTTGCCCACGTGACATTTGTGAAAGCAAGGCGCCTGATCCTCAAGCTGCAGGGTGATGAATTATAGCATAGCGGCAGACCAGCGGCATAGCGGCAGACCAGCCACATCCCTTATGACACCAGTCGCCTAAGCTGTCTCTGGTCGGCAGAGGAAGAGAGATCAACATAAAGTAGTCTTTGGAGGGAGAGGCACCATAGGGTGATCTCAAGGCTCAGATCACAGGAAGAACTCTGCCATCTGTGTGAGATAAGAATAACCCCAAAACCATGCATCACATCCTCTAGCACTCTCACACAAAAAAATCATAAATCTGAGAAGCAAGGAGGGACTAGGGCAATTGGGATCTGGCTCCTGTGTTTAGTGTAGCTGTGGCAGCCACTGGCACCATAGAGCAGTAAATCCATTTGGTGTTTACATGTCTCTCACAAAAGACATTTATGATGAACACATAACACAAAACTCTGAGACGACAGCTGCCTTCTAAGCAGTGTTGGAGAAAGTTACTTTTGAAAGAAATGCATTACAATATTGAGTTCATTCATTCATTCATTCATTTTCCTTCGGCTTAGTCTCTATTCAAGAGGTCGCCACAGCGGAATGAACCATCAACTATTCCAGCATATGTTTCACGCAGTGGATGCCCTTCCAGCTGCAAACCAGTACTGTGAAATACCCATACACACTCATTCACACACACATAGTCATACACTATGGCCTATTTTGTTCATCCAATTCACCTATATGTCTTTGGATACCCGAAGGAAACCCATGTGAACACTGGGAGAACATGCAAACTCCACACAGATATGCCAACTGGCCCAGCCAGAACAGCGACCTTCTTGCTGTGAGGTGACAGTGCTAACCACTGAGCCACCGTGGCACACATACAATATTGAGTTACTACCGAAAAAGTAACTAGTTGCGTTACTTACTTTTTATTCTAAGTAATGTTTTACATTACTTTTGAGTTACTTTTGCATTACTATGCATAGTATGTATTATAACATAGTATGTACTATGCATAGTATTTGCATAGATTGTGACTATTAAGAACCACTATCCATTGACAAGTGCGCAGCGCACGTACACATGGATTAACGTGAAAATAATTCTTTTGACTGCATTTTGTTTCAAGGCCACATTCCTTTAATTAACACTTTATGTAAATAAGTGAGACCAATATAATTTAAAGAAGAAATGTTTTAAGACAGTTGGCGCGGTGGAGCAGTGGGTAGCGCTGTCGCCTCACAGCAAGAAAGTCGCTGGATTCGAGCTTCAGCTGGGTCAGATGGCATTTCTGTGTGGAGTTTGCATGTTCTCCCCGTGTTTGCGTGGGTTTCCTCCGGGTGCTCCAGTTTCCCCCACAAGTCCAAAGACATGCCGTGCAGGTGAATTGGGTAAGCTAAATTGTCTATAGTGTATGTGTGTAAATGCGAGACTGTATGGGTGTTTCCCAGTGCTGGGTTGCAGCTGGAAGGGCATCTGCTGCGTCAAACAAATGCTCGATAAGTTGGCGGTTCATTCTGCTGTGGTGACCCCTGATTAATAAAGGGACTAAGCCGAAAAGAAAATGAATGAATGAATGTTTAAACCACTTTAATTCACCTTATTCTCTGCGTACGAGCGGGTGCAGCCATTTGATTCTTTTTGGCTTGAGACTTCCGGTCTCATTCACTTCCATTCATTTTTAGATGTTAAAAACAGCTCGTTATGCTGCTTGATGCTGCAAAGTGATATTTTCTTATATTATTATTCTATTTTGTCTGTATAGTCATGCTAACACTTGCAAGTAGTTTGACCGTTTTCTGGTGTTTTTATCCCTTGTCATTTCTCTCATAGGGAGCTGAATCGGAAGTTCTAAAACAATAGTAAAAACGAGTGCACTTCCGCATTGAAGAATAAGGTCAATATTGCCAGTTTGTGTTTTTAAAGCTATTGTTAAACATGTTAAATTGGCACATTTTTTATATATATCTGTGAAAATATCTGCCATTTATATGCCTTAGTCAAGTCAAAAACTTTAATACAAAACATTTAACATGCTACAGTCAGAAAATGAATGGGACGATGTACCCGCTTCAGGTATATATTTGGACATGTTTGTGTAATTCTATTCTAAATCCCAAACCATTAAATTTAGTATTATTGATGTTGTTTTCAGGTGTTGATGAAATAAAAAAATAAAGATATAAATATCTTCTAAATGTAGTGGACAGAGCACTTTTTTCCATGGTTGGGAATGGAAAACCAGAAGTTGATCCCCAGTGGAGTGATTAAATAGAACCCTTATGGCCCGTCTACTGAGTGGCATGGTACGGTACGGTTTGGTACGCTTTTATTGCCGTTTCCACTGTCAAATGGCCCATTTGCACTGAGTGGTACAGTACGATATGGGACGGTATGCTTTGATGGCCATTTCCACTGTCAAAGGGTACCAAAAAGCTAAATTTTGAGCTGATGATAATAACGTATGCTTAATTATTGAAGTGCTTCTGACATCCGATCCTTTTAGAAATTGATAAACGCGAGTGTGAAGCGTGAAACCATGAACAAACTGCCATGTTTAACTTTTATCATCACCTTTTGGACTATTATAAACTGGGATGATGGAATTACTTTCTAACAAGAGGTTCCATGTGCTGGCGAAGATTAAAGATACAGATGAGAGATTTGCACTGACCGTGGGCTATAGGTTGTGTGCTGTTTTTGAAACCAAATACGAACCACAGTAAATGCATGCTGTGTGTAAGTAAATGCTGCAGAGATTTTAAGGGTCTGTATGTGTTCATATATGTTGCATTTATTTTCTTATTTTATATAATTGCAGATGTTACAGTAGGCTATTTCATTGTTATGTCATTGATCTGCAGTTTTAATAAAATTATGTTCATATAAAGGTTAGTAATGAAAATTTTTAAAGTATTTATGTGTATAAAGCATCTGTTTTGTGACAAGTGCTTCTCATATGATATGTGAACTACCGCACAGCTTTACTTTGACATTTCCTCGAGCGAGAATGACGTCGACTGAAACTTTCTTTCATACACCACGCCCACCATTGGTACCCTTTTTGCAGTGTAAACGCAAGCCTGATAAGGGTGACCCGTACCGACCCGTACCATACTGTACCAGTCAGTGGAAACAGGCCATTAGTAGAGAGAGGAACATTTCAATCCACTCCAGGCTTTGATCACATCCCCTCAGCAGGCTGAATACACAACTTATCTTTCCTTATTTTAAGACCTACAATTTAAGACATTTATTACAAGGACAGGTGGGAACCCAGCAACAGATGGAAATCCATCATAGACAGATGCAATTAACGGAGATCTGTCATAGCAACGGATAACTTTAATTAGATTTGTGTGTGTGTGTGTGTGTGTATGTGTAATTGTTGAAAGAACATCCAAATCAAACACCCTAGCTTATCAGTATGATCTTCTCCATCTTCAGCATCTGAGGGGGAAGCCCTGGGGTTTTTAGTATATCTTGTGATGGCTTTGAGTTTCAGTCAAGCATAGAGTGATCTTTGAAAGTAGATCTGTTAGCAGACATCCCTGTCTGCAGTAACTTCTACACTTACACCGGGTCAGTGTAGCTGGAGCCACAGATCTCAGAGGGAAATGCATTCCACCATCTAACAAATGATCATATAGCATTGGTTTGGATATGAGTTATGTCCCTAATATGAATAGCTTCACTTCTGTTATGATGTCTAAGCTTGTATTTAGCTATATATTTTGGTGGAGGGAGGTTTTCAGTTTGAAATATCTGTGAGGAGAACACACTGACTGAAACAAAACTCAATTTTTCTAACGGAAGATTATCTCTGTATAATGCATGCTAAATATCAGTGCAGATGCTTTTTTTAAAGCACTAACCAAACAAATGCTGCTATTCCTGTTGTAGTAAATGCCACATTTTTGCTTGTGTGTTTTGTACAGGTAATTTTTTTTATGTAGCATAATTTCACAAAGTCTGATTGTGTTTTTATTTAAGAAAAAAGGCAATCTCTGTACACTGTGTAACATTGTGTAGATTGTTATTATAGTGCAATGGTTGCCTGTAATTTAAATCACTAGATAGTTTAAGTCCACGATTAAGCAAAGAAACACCTGTTAAAATACTTAAATTCATTTTTTTTTCTTGTTTATCTTTAAAAAACTAGAAATTAGCATCAGAACTACTAAGTAAAAAGTCTATGGTTGGCATTGCTAATGAAATGGAAGAAGTGGTGCATCACTACTTTTAATCATCTTACATACAGTATACAAAGCAAGTAGGAATTGTGGTAGGGTTTTTTTGTTGCTTGTTTTAATGACATAGACATGCAGCAGGGGTTATCAAAGACAGTGAGCTTACTTTAATACATATGCATTTTACTCTGAAAAATACAACCTAATAATGTAAACACTCCTGCAGTGAGCCTCTCAAAGTGAAGAGGCTGTGACCTTGTTTCTTTCATTTCTGTTATTTATAACCTATAGTAATTTCCACTGTCAATTCAAGTTTTAAAATCCACTCACAAATAGTAAACTCAAAACTAGTGCTGGGTCATTTTATCAAAGTTATGTTTTGGCACTATTTTATTTCTTTGAAATATAGATATCACAGTTTTGAGCTAAGTAAAATATCTGTAAATACCAGTTCTACTCCAAGTAGTAATAATTTGTAGCACAAGTTTGTTTTGAGACTGTGTCTGAATGGTGTTGTTTTTTGTCCATCTTGGCTAGACCTCTGACAATGTGTATCTTTTCCTGGCTCTTACAGCAGTGACTGCCTCCAGCTGAAATGTTGCCAAAGAGATGAAGTTCCAGCTCTGGTGCATGCTCTGGTTCTTATGCAGTTCAAGTGCCATCATTTAAAATACTAACAAGCATATGTCTGCTCCTTTCTAAATTTACAAGTAATGAATTCATACAGACACATAGTATGATATAGTATGTAAGTTAGCATGTGAACTACAAAAAAATAAACAAACTATAGCCTTATTGGTCTTTTAAAGTTAGACCTATAGTCAAAAAAGAACTATATCAAGCACCTTAGACAATTGCTATTATTCATTTACTTCCAAGGCTCTACTAACTTGTCTAGGCTCATTCAAGTTGAGCGATTGTTAAATCACTGTTTTCATTATAATATCTGTGCGTCCTATTCTAGCTTTTAACTTCCACTGTATGAAGAACTGTATAATAATAACTGTTTTTTGATTACTTTTAATATTGACTCTGACAAAGAAGCACTCTCCAAATTATAAACCACTTTACGAAAGCCCCTTCAGCAAAGTGCATTTAAAAGATCATCTGAAAGCTTTGGAATTCCAACAGCAGCTTTAGTGACACTTGACACTTTTGCTTAAAGAGGGGGGTGAGAAAGACATTCTTACCATTGTCTTCCACTGTGAAGTAGAATATGTCACTTGTGGCATTGGACCCATCGAGAAGGACATAGCAAATCTTCATATCATCAATATCAGCTAATGAGGTGAAAGAATACGAGTATTAGAAATTTGATACTTGTACTTTTTCATAATAGAATTAGGAAACAAAAGATAAATTACATTCACTTACCCTGTGAGAAGGACTTGATGCTATCATTTCCCAACGCAGAATTCATGATAAATCCATGAAGAGGGCTCTCAGTCACAACATATTTAAGCACTTTGTTGGGGCTGTCTCTGTCTTCAGATTTTAGGGCTTTGCTGGTAATCAGAAATCCAAGATGACCAGTATGAAGAACCCGAAGTGTGGGCGCTGCTTTGTTTACGAGAATTTGAGGCACCCCATTGTCCACTGTGTTGATATAAATGGTCATCATCTGAGGCTTACGGGTTTCATATACAGTATCAGGGAAAACATAAAATTCATTGTGAGTCCCATCAGTAACTGTGAAGGAGAAACTGTCTTCGTTTGTCTCTGTACCATCATGTCTATAAGTAATAAGGTTTTCATTTAGATCTTGCTTGGTAAATGACGTTATGACTTGTGTTCCATTGAACAGAATCTGACCATGAACCGGCACTTGTGTCACTATAAATCGAAGCAGGTTGTCTGGTGTGTCACGGTCCTCCACTGTCAGTTCAAAGGGTGTGATAAGCTTAGCTTCTCCCTCCCCCAGAACTAGCTTGTTGATTGTCAAAACTGGCTTCTTGTTGTCTACATCTGTAATAGATACACGGAAAGTGCGGAAGACTGGGTTATAACCATCTGTCACCTCAAACTCAAAGCTGTCCATCTTCACTTCATCATCAGATGTATGGATGTAGTAGATTTTGTTGCCAGCTAGCTGTAGCTGAGTAAAGGTGGAGATGGGAACCCCCGGGAGATCTGTACTTTCAAGATGGCCTCTGCTAGGAGCACGAGTAATACTAAAACTAAGATATTCATCTGGACTGTTGATGTCAGATGTGCTGAGAAGGTCTGTGGTCAAGGTGACCTTACCTCCCTCTTTGAGAGTCACACCCTTGTTAATAACATCAGGAAAAACCATGTCCATGCTACCAATATTAATGTAGAAATAGCGATCAATAAGGGGATTGATTCCATCAGTAACATCAAACTTAAGCAGATCACGCACACCCTCCTGGCCTGTGTGAACATACTGAATCAACTGTTTGTCAAGTTCATCTTGAGTAAAATTCATTCCAATACTAACATTGCCAATGACAACTCCATGTTTGGTAATTCTCTGAAGGTAGCCTTGACCAGGGCCATAGCGGACAATGTAAGTAAGTTCTTTGTCCTCTGAATCCAGATCTGTGGCCTTTAGGACTCTGTTGCTGATTACTTTAGTTTCTCCAATTTCTACCTCTAGGCCATCGTTAATGGCCATCCTTGGAGTTTCATCATCAACAGGAATGACAATTATGATGACTTTCTCCTTAACAGTGTGCTTTCCATCAGTGAGTTGAATTTCAAAACTGTCTTCCTTGGTTTCAGAGTCATCATGCTCATAAACAATATTGGAAGCCTCCTTGATTTGCTCTAAGGTAAATTTCACCACTGGAACTGTCCCAGTGCTCAATTGCTGAACTATGTTTCCATGTTTTGGGTTTTTAAGAATTTCAAAAACTAATTCATCACTTGGGATGTCTGCATCAGCAGCATTCAAAATAGGAGTGTCAATAACCAAGCTCATTCCTTCCATGACAACAAACTCTCGAATGAAAATCTCTGGCTTTTCGTCATTTGCTGGGATGATGACGATGGGGAAAAAGTGCCTTTCTGAAAAGTTAATGCCATCAGAGCAACGAAAAGTGAATCTATCCTCCACTGGCTCCACACCTTTGTGAATGCTTTGGACATAATAAATATGGCCTAGACCAACATCACTAATGGTGAATGCAGTGATGGCAGTGCCTGCTCTGGATTTTTCAGACCCAGGAGCTGGGGAAATGTTCTCCACATAGCCGGATGTGGATTGGATAATTATAGTACACAAGATATCATCATCATCAGTGTCAGTGTCCTCAGCTTGAATGTGTTCTAATGTGATAACATTTTTTTCACCCTCAACTACTACAAACTGGCTGCCAACATTAACAATAGGTGGAATGCTGTCTACAGGCAGAATGGTGACATGGACACGGACCCCTTGAACTTTGTTGCCACCAACAACCCATTCATCTGACATGTCAGATATAGTGAGATTAAAGGAGTCATGCTCTTTGATGGGGCCAATTTCTCCGCTAGTGTGAACATAGACAACCACACCATTGATTATGTCTTGCTGGGTAAAACGCTCAGCAGGAGCTCCATTCACCATTATTTCTCCTAGCCTAGGAGGCTCCTCAACTATGAAAGTCAGCATGAGGTCATCTGTGTCTTCGTCATGACCCTGGATAACATTACTGGTGATTTCTGTTGCACCATTCTCAAGCACATCTATTGATGCACCTAACAAACCAGCTGGTAGCATAATTTTTGGAGTCTCATCATCAACAGGCTTGATGCTGATCTTGACAACAATGGGGACTTCATGAAAGCCATCGCTAATGTCCAGCTTAATTACATCGTAAAGGGATTCTTCACCACTGTGAATGTAGGCCATTCGGCTGTTTTCAATGTCCTCCAACACAAATGTTTCTCCATTAGACATGTCAATTCCTAAATATTGCAACTGCCCAAACCTGGGTATCTGAGTCACTATAAATTTTATATTCTCATCCTCAGTGTCCTGGTCAGAGGCATCAAGTTCATTTTTGGTTATTATAAAAGTATTCCGCTCAAGAACAGTGAAACCGGTGTTGGTAATTGCAGGGGGTTTGTTGTCGACAGGCTGTAAAAAGATTGTAAAAAGTCCATCAACTGAATTACTAGCAGTGTCCTCCACACTGAATGAAAACTGGACCACTTTTGGAGTAATACCAAGCTCTTGGTCTGGGGGTTTGTATGCCACTTTATGGTGGTTGATCTGAGCTTGTGTAAACTCACTGATTATTATATCTGGGCTATCTGTCAGTACAATGGCACCAAGAGGAACAGGGTGGTTTTCATCTGTATCAGTAGGAGGTTTGATAATGGTATATTTAAGATCCCTGTCATCACAGTCCAGATCTGTGTAACGTAGAAATTTCTTCTTAAAAAATGTCAGCTCATATTCTTTTACTGTCATGTGTAGTGTGCTGCCAGGGTAAAGTTCTGGCGGAACATCATCCACTGGATGGATTTTAATGGTGAATACATGCTCTCCTGATTGATTTGGTGGGTCATTGTCATCCTGAACTCTGAAGACAAACTGGTCAGTCACAGTAGTGGTACTATGAGGTCCTTTGTGACGATAGAACAGCTTCCCATCCAGAATGTCCTGCTGAAACCATTCTGTCACCACCTGTTCAAACATCTCATCTGTTGCACTAAATTTCCACACAGATGGATCTGGAGGAGGCTCCACCTGCTTGATGAGCAGCTCACCAATTGTTGAAAATGGCTCTTCTAATATGAATTTAATGGTTGAATCCTCTGAGTCAATGTCAGTGGCACTCAGGATAAATGGTGAGATTTGCATTACTTCATTCTTAAAAAGCACAATGCCAGTGTTTGCATTTATAATGGGGGGTTCATCGTCGGTTGGGGCAATTGTGATGGGAAATAAAAACTCTACTTCATTAATGCCATCGGTCATTCGGAATATAATGTTATCACTGTAGGTATCACTTCCATCATGCTGGTACACAACAATGCCAGCATCTAAATCAGCTGGTGTGAAAAACTTTCTTTGAGAGCCTAGCACTGATAGCTCTCCATGTTTCAAGCCATCAACAACAGTAATCTTCACATCATCAAGATTGTCTTCATCGCTGATCTCTAAATTCTGTGAGCTGGATAGTGGTCTCGACTGACCCTCAAATAGCAACTGTCCTGTATTTTTGGTTACCACCGGAGCTAAAGTATTCATTGGCTTCACAACAATCATGAACGCAAAAGGATCAGAAACAGCCCCATCTGTGTCAACAATTTCAAATTCAATCTGGAAAATTCTTTCTATATCTGAATCCTCAGAGGGAGGTTTATAAGCGATCTTCAGGTCTTTAATATCTCTCTGATGAAAAGAAGTGATTGGCTGGTTTTGATCATCTGTGCTGATTATAAATCCCTGCTGATAACCCAGGGGAGATGTTATATTAAAAATTAATTCATCAGATTTTGATTCGATATCCTCAGCTGCCAGCATATCTGAAGTAATGGCGGTCATCACAAATTGGTCAATCTCCATCATCATCATAGATATAAAGCTAGGTTTTGGTTGTGTATTTTCAGTACCCTCTTTGATTCTAACCATTATCTGAAAATGTTCTTGTTGAATAGTCTTTCCGTCATTATCTTGTACCTCCACTAGCATAGGAATGTAGTCTCTGTTAGGAGAGTTGGTGGTTGCGGTGTGCTGATACTGAATTCCCTTCTTAACAAAATCATCACAGTTAATCATCTGGCCATTAACAGAGTTATCAGTTAGACTACCATACCTGGGTAGTTTGCCTGCTCCAACTAGTGTGGTCACCTTGCATGTAGTGACACCATCTTCAAATGCAAATTCCAGAGTTTTTTTGTCAATTGGGTTGCTTACCCCATTGAGCTTGTCCACAATAAGAGGCATGTTACGAGTGAGAATCTCCAGTTGCTGAAAAACCACTTCTACTTCAAGAATTAAAGGAACCACCACCGTGTCTGTGTTAGAGTCATACCTCAGTTGCAGTTTAATATGGTCTTTGCTTGGGCTCCGGGAACCAAAATGAGTATATTTCACCTCTTCTGCTCCAAAAGAGCATGGGAACTTCTTTGGTGTTAACATTCCAGGTCTTTGAGCCAGTGGGTCATTGTCTAGCACTGTAATGTGACAGCGATCTCCTGCATGCACTTCAGTCACAAGGTCATTAATAGGGTCCAGATATACCGAGCGTCCAAAGGGAACTCTTATCCCATTGTTGGCTACCAAGATTGTTTCGGAGGTAGGTCCATGTCGATGACTGTGTCGGAAAGCGGCGTCGAAAGGATCTGCATCCACTTTAGAAAGACAACATCCTAAAGAAATCAATATTAACAGGCACTTTAGAGGTGCTTCTGCTGTAGTTAGCCTTCCTCTTTGCAGACAACCGGCCATATCTACAGCTAGTTGGACTGCATGAATTTGCAAAAATAAAATAAAAAAGGAAGAAAAAAAATCACTGCAATGCAGTATGATTTAAGATAGTTCTCCTGATTTTTTTTTTTTTCAAGGCTTGGTTTTGCTCTCCTCCTTTTGTTTCCCCCTCTCTCTGTTATTACACACAGTACAGATGCTGCCAACCTAATGAAGCACTGCAGGTAATACTTAACAAGGGAGATAGTGACAGCACAAAACTCCACCCACAGTCCAGCCTCTCTTAGGGCTAATTTAAGGCAGCGCATTGGACAACCCCCCCAAAGTGTTGCATTCACTCAAACCCTCCCTCCTTTTTTCTCCTACCTTCCACACCAAAAGCAAAGCAATATATATATGTGTATAGTTTTGTGTATAGAAATAAAAAAGAAAACAAAAAATATATATTATATGCACCAAGACAATCATGTCATGCTGTGAAATTCTGATGATCTTATTCATGTTGGCACTAAATATTGATATGTGACATTTATATGTAATTTGTTTTTATACTCTAAGAAAAATGGTTGTGGCATCTGATGTTCAACTTTCTATTAATGAAAATTTATTTTTTTAATGTAATACATTAAGTTGTTCTACTTTAAAATGATTCATTTACTTTTGCTTGCCTAAATAACTATAGGTATAGCAGAAGAGTAACAACAGCGCCTTCTGTTGGAGTGTTAGTGAGTTGGTGTACTACAGTTTATATGCTGGTAACTCGGGTGAGTGGGAGGGGCGGTCACCTCATAGGGCAGTTGAAAGGTCAAGCCACACAATACATAGTCCAGTTGCTTAAACAGGTGGACAGAGGGTACCAGGGGTCTCTTTATTTTAATAAAATGATAAATATGGTATACATTTATCTCTAATTTTTCCAGTTAAAAAGTACCGATGTAAATAATAACCACCTATAAGCTGCTGAAAGATATATTCAGGCACATTTTCTAATGACAAATTATTTGCCGACTGTAGGCATAGTTTGACATACAGCTTGATTCACAGTGAACTTAACGGGTGTGATGGCTTGCTGGCTGCCAAAAAATTCCTCTCATATAATTTTATTTTTAGAGAGTTCAAATATATCTTTTGTAATAGCAGTCACTGGGGATGGGATTTTAAATGCGTCCACCGGATGATGATGATGATGATGATGATGATGGAAATCCCCCAGGGATGGCATGAGTACGGAGTTTTTATCCCTTAATGTGACATGATCTGGGGAGCAATACGAGAATTCAGCATCAATTGCAAAAAAGAAGAAATGGCTTTCTCTCTTTGAATTATCTTTATCTGTTCGTACATTTGCCTGTTTATTTGTACTTTAGAAAATAAAGATTTTAAATATTTCATCCGCTTCAGTCTGTTAAAGTTTTCATGTTACGATTTCAGCTAAGCATGACCTATCTGAAGTGAGAATCAGGGTAGATACTTGAGAATACATACTGCGTATGGAAACCTTGTGGTCACATCTAGATATAAATACCCTCTTTCCATTTATGGAGCAGTGTTTCAAATGGTAATATGGAAATTGATACCACCTCACATATCCGATTAAATTACCAATAATATTTTTGTTTTGGTCATCATCAGTTTCCTGTTTTAAATTATTATTAACTAGATATCATTTGATCACCATTAGGTAAATTACTGTTAACTCTAAAGAACGGTTTACTTAAAGCAACATATTACTAAGCATATCCATGTGTTTTGAATGATGGTTACCTATGTTCCAAGTTGTAGTTTACAAACTGATTACTATACAAAAATAACACTACAGTATGATTCAATTTATTAGCACTGTAGGTTTTGTGAACTAACATGAAAATACTTGTTATATATTATAACACGCACATCATGTAAAGGAAAATTGATTTTGGTTTTGAAATGAACACAATTAGTCATTAGATTTTCATCTGACCCAGTGACTCTCTCTTTCAGATGGTTAGGAAGTGTTCTAAAATACCTCCAAAGCTTGAATTTATGGGTTTAAATTTATTGTGATCCAGACCTTTCAGCACATTGTGAACCCGAAATCCCTTGGAGAACATATAGGTAATAAATCTTCATGGAGAGTAAATATACATAGGATTTAACAATGCCAATAGTAAAAGTACTATTCTGCTAATGGATTGTTTGATGCCTTTAATAACCCGAACAAAAATAAAGGGCACTCTGTTTATTTGGTTACATGTTTGGGGCAACACTACACCACTCTTAGCAACGCTTGTGAAAAACCCCTGTTAGCATTCGCCGAATACTTAGCATGCTACAGGTGCTTGATGAGTCCGTTTCTATTTTGTTAGTTTGCTAAAATAACTTTTGGTGCACATGTAACCGATGCACAGTCAAGCACCTAAAGTGGACACTTAGTGTAGCACTGAATGATTGCTGGAAACTGGCCAACATAGCACTGTAATTTTACACTTTGTCAGATAAAGTTCAAATTATGTACAGATTCTCTGATTAATAAAATAAATAAACACGATTGTTTCTGAGCTGAACAACTACAATTTTTGTAGTAATAAAATGTAATTCACATTCTGTTCAGAAATCCAACAAATCTGCATATACAAAAAAGAAGCATATGCACAAAAAAAGTAAAGTATAAACAATCACATTTATTATTATTGACTGTTTATTAGCATTAAATCTGATATATAGCCATGCTAACCTATGGCTGCATCCAGCTGTATGCTGCAGTTGTGGCCATGCATCACTGTCTCAGGATACATAGATTACAGACAAATGCCGCTACCAGCACTCAACCCTTCACATCATCAGCCATAGTACAAGTCAGGCATGCTAACAGACAGCATGCTACTATGTCAATATAGTCATGGTTGGTTACAAGAAGGGTGTCTTTACATGCCCCCAATAAACTGGAAATATTGTCAAGTTTGTCAACAGCCACGTGCTAGTCAATCAGCACTTATTCTGACATTTTAGAAGAAAGCAGGCAAGGACATGTTTTTTAATTGGATCTTAAGAGATCGTCTTAATATTTTGTTCTTTGTTTTGTTGTTTATTAGTATCTTTATTTATTATTTTATAAACTGCCTCATCTGAATTGTTACAGCAGTGTAGCTTTACATATTGTCACTTGATTGTGTTATTATACATTTATCATTAAACCAAAATTATGCTGAATATCGATTTTCAACATTTTTGATCTGTAAAATTCTGCGATTCAGAAATATGTCCATCTTATAGTTCAGAATGGCCACATCTACGTTGGTTTTTTGCATGAGCTTTACATCAATTTTGATTATTTTGTTGCTAAGTTTTCTATTTTTCTCCTTGTAGACATTTCGTCATCTTAGAATTGTAAGGTTCTATCTGACATTTTTGTCAAAATTGAGTTATTGACATATTCTTATTAAATGACAACTTATTTACATTATGGGATGTTTTTTATAAGTTGCTTACACTTTAAGACTTTTTATTTAAAAAAACAAATGTTACACACATATTGTTTGCTATATGAAATGCAAAAACTTTGAAGCTCAATATCTCAAAATCATTCAGATTGCAGGTAGACCCTTATAATTCCAACGTGACGATTTAGCAAACATTTCAAGTTATCCCAGGTGTCGTGCTATGCAAAGGCTATTGGAATATTACATGAATATTGGTTTTAACTACATGGCAAATGCAAGCACTACTCAAATTCCTAAAACCTTGGGCCCTATCATACACCCGGCACAATAAGGTGCAAGACGTGTATGGCGGGATTTGTTGCTATTTGTTGACTAGTGCTACAGTAATTTTCACGTTTTGCACCGCATTGTTTAAATAGCAAATCCATTTACGCCACGTTTTGGACTTATGGGTGTGCCAGTCTAAAAAGGAGGTGCGTTAAGGCGCATTGTTGGTGTGTTGCTATTTTTAGGAGCTGAAACTGACTTCGCCATTGACTAACTGAAAACTGATCTAAAGTTCAGCACAAAGCACATTAGTTATGAGCCTGTGTAGGTCCAAATGCTTAAACATTGTTTAATACACACAGGACATGCAGCAATACACAAATATCTTTACATATGAAAAAAATAAAAGAGTAAAATGTTGCAAAAATATTATTTTCTACATAAATATAAAAGCCACTACTTCCATGCCTCCTTCACCTCGGGGGGCTTTTTTCAGTTTATTCATGACAATTTGGATTTGTATAATTTTGCAAATAACTTTGTTCTTTGACCACACTTCGTTATTAATGTTATGTTATATAATTTTGAAGCAAATCTTGGCGCTTAACAGACAAAATTAAATATGTAGGCTAATATTTGTCTTCAGTTGAATGAGTTTTCACCATTTCCTTATCCACGAAAGTAAAGGAGTAAAGTAAAGGGTAAAAGTAAAGTAAAAAGAAAGTAAAGAAGATGAATGGAGGAGGCTCGTTCTTTATCGTCACTGCACAGGGTCTGTTTAACTGTTTTCTCAATAATGCAGTGTTCAGTTTTTCCATGTACAAAGTCCACCATGTAAATAGCAAATGCGACATAGCGCGAAGTAACTGGCTCTTAAAGGGAATTGGAGATGAGACTCTGATTGGTTTAATGCTCAAAACACACCCAGAACTCATTGGAAGAATAAGCACAACCCTTTTAGACCATGCGCCGGGCGCAGAGCTTTTTTTCCTGTCCTTAAAATAGCTAAAGTTTTTGGACATGCCCTTAATGCTTTTGCTGCACTTTAGACTTTGTGCCTAGATCGTTAAAATAGAACCCCTTATATTTCTTGAGTAAAGAAAATGCAATGCTTCAATCAACCAGTTCTTTGTTTACATTTGTATTGTGAATGTGCAAACCACTTAATTCTGAGTTCTTTACTTTGCACAATGTCAGTACTTTACTCACAAAGCCTCTATCTATCACCACATGAAAAAGCCTCTAACTACCATCACATTAATTTATTCTGTTTAGGAAATCTGGCACAAAAAATTAAGTGTCGGGTAAAAAAAATTATTTATGTAAAGGATTTTAATGCACGACGTGGAGGTGAAGTACCACATGACACACAGCGGAGTGTGGTCGCCTCCCTGAAGGCAGACAGGTGGAGAGAGCGAGAGCGCGCTCGTGTGCGTGTTGTTTATACCTGCTATTATTAAGATGCGATTTCATCAATCCGATCACAGGTGGACAAATAAGACATTCCCAGTCACACCTGGAGTGTGTTTCCAGTCACATGTGTCACAATTATAATTTTTTTTTGTCTACTTTCCACCACCTCTCTGATAAGGGAGGATCTCTATGTACATTGGCTTTCTCTTAACATTATCTTTAAAGGGTCATGAAACGACAAAACACATTTTTTGAGCTGTTGACAGTCATTTATGTGTCCCACGCTGCTAAAAAAAACTATTAGGACACATATATTTCACTAAAAAGTAAAAATTGGTTGTTTTTGCGTTATTTTAAGCAAATTTGTTCTTCCGGTTTGAAATGAATTTTTGAAGCTGTGTCACGGAGATTAGTTCCTTGCGTGGAAGAACAAGAATTTGGAGACATGGGTCGTCAGTGTTTTGTTTATAACTGTGCTGCAACGAATTTCCCTGCTATGAGAGCGCAGCTGGACTCACGTGTAGATTACAGTGCAAGCGACAGAAACATTTTTACCCGAGAGCTTTTCGCATCTGGAAATGGTGAAATCCGGATTTGCCACTCGTCTCCTTTTAAAAATGACACTGCTTCAGTCGGTGTTGATTTTCCTGTCTCTATAGATTTGGTAAGGGCGTGTGATCAATGTTCTTTGTTTGTTTATTCAGATGGCAAAGTTAGTTCGTATCGTCAGCAGTACTCTTTCAGTTTTTAAAGACATACCTTAGTCATAATGATTTAGTTACTAAGTTAACAGTATGTTAATATCACTGCAATATTATAGTACAATATTATAGACGGAAAGATCTGTAAATCTGTAAATGCTGCTCTCCAAGTGTAAACATGTAAACACCTTAATCAAACTATTACCGTCGTGTAGGATTTTCGCTGCATTCTATGACAGGATAGTCTGTACACACACAGCTTTCTGACACTACCTACCAAATGCATCTAAGTTACAAAGAAATGCGTAATTTTTTTTTCTCCCATTCGCCGTGCGGTATCAAACACTTCATTAAAATTACTGTCTTCCAGCAGTTCGTCGCATACAATATCTCGTTTGTCACGGGGGGTATGCATGAAATGTTCCTAAATGAAAGTGAAAGTGCCAAACTGCAGTTAAAAGTCGACAAATAATAATTTGGCAAATAATTTAATTACTGATGTCCATGGAAGCGCAGTCACTGTCTTTCTCCCATGTGTCTGTGTTTGTTTTGCCTCTGAAAATCAGTGCGTGCCCAAAGGAAACTACCATTTTTTTGCTAAACCTTTCCTTTTTCCCTCCCCCGACACTCCCACCTAAAGAGCTGGACACACCCACTTTCCCGACTTTTTTCAAACTAGGGGTGTGAAAACACCATGCTGAGACAAGGAGGGGGGGGGGGGGGGTGACCCTTTAATGCTGCGAAAGCTGGGCTACCTATAGCAGAATTTCCGCAATTTTACATTTCATAATTAACATACAAATCTTATTAAAAGTACCATATCAATTAAATACGCTTTAGAAATATGTTACTTTATGCATTGGCTTATTTTCTATCAACCTTAAGCCTTCACACTGTTTAGCTTTAAAGTGCTTTTTTATATATATTTTATAAAATCCATTCAACAAATATTTTTGAACATCTTAAGTAAATTATGTAATTATGTAATAATGTGTATTTATGCCTCTTTTGAATTAAAATATTAGGCTAGGCAAATTGATATCATGGAATTGATCTAACAAAAAGAACGCTATCGTTGCTTTGAGTAGAATAACGTTACAATTATTAAAAACACATTAATCTATACATGAAATGAAATATTCACTAAGTTGTGTGAAACACCAATTCAAGGGCACATAATATGCATTTTGAAGAGAAAGCAGCCAATTTCAGAAACCTCTGCTGTTAAATATACAAGTTAGGGAAATTTTGAAAGGAAAAACATATCGGGACAGGTAAGAGAACATTCTGCTTTATTCATCTTCTTTAAAGCAAAAGCATTTAGCCAAACATGCAGGATCAGTGTAATATTACATTATTTACGCTCATAAATAAATTATAAAACTTATCTATTTGCCAAAAAATTCAGCTGAGAACAAATAATAGGTTCAATAGTCCAAAGACGTACCATTAGATACACCAAAGTGTTATTATATGTCATGATTTAACAACAGATATGCAAGAGATTAGATCCAGCGGCAGGTCCTGTGATGGTCTGGAAAAGACCTATAAAGACCTATAAAGCTTTGCTCGGGGGGAGCCATTCAAGGAGCTGCCGTTGATTGCCCGAAGCTTCAAAGTTTTTCAAGGATGCGTGCTATCCTTATACATAAATTGCTAATTTGAATTTAAAATAACTATATTCTCACTTGATGAGTATTTTTCTAATTTTGCGCATTTCCCATCTGCCATTAACAGTCCTCAGTTTCCTGTGCAGCGCATGCGAGTTGCTATGGTAACTACACATGTTTGGGAGAAGCGCATTTATTTCGAACTGTGATCAAAACTGACTGGAACTACCTGTGCGTTTCAACGAAAATAATGCACACCCTCCAGCCAATCAGAATCAAGAATTTCAACAGACCGTGGACTAAAAATCTGTATAGCTTGTTTTTCTGAACAACTATAAAGTAATAATATTTCTGGTGAATTTCCTTCATTCTTTACTTGGTTTAGTCATGGGATGGTTCAGTGGACCAAGCTCTCAAAGTCATGGCAGTTATGTTATTCAGCTTTGCCAGCATCAGCCAAAACTTTCTCTGCCTCAGAATAACTCTTTCCCAGAAAGGCCGGCAAGTTTTCGCATTGCTTTCGCACATTGCAGCATCCCAATCATCCATGGCTGTAAATATACACACTGTATAAATATAGGATGCTAGGATAATTTACCCCTCTGCATCAAGCACAGTGTGAGCTGGGCAAGGGCTGGCGTTCTGCTTGGCTTGGCCAGTGGCACATCTCCTCTTGCGCTGTGGTCACGTCAGCATTCCTGCGATACCTTTTTTCCCTCTTTAAACCTATGCCCATCAGCTGACCACAGGAACTGTACAGAGTTACATAGGTGTGCAGTGGACTTGACACTTTCTGTTGGGTCATGTTTTTTTTTGTTTAGTTTATATATATCCATTCTGTTTTGGAATAAAGAACATTATCCATTTTCAATATCAAATGTGTTTAATTTTTAATTACATTAATTTAATTAATTTAAATTAATTTAATATATATTTTTAATTTAATTAATTTTTAAACTTTTTTAAATGAAAAAAAAGATAAAATCACAACATAACCTATGTAAAATACTTTTCTAGTTTTAATACAACTCTTTCTTTTTGTGTGTGTATGTGTGTTTCTTTTTTCTGCTCAGGATTTTGATGAATAAATGAACATTTTAACCAAGAACAATAGCTATAACTGTAATATCATCCAGACCAGAGCATTGTTGTGACTAGCGTAGAGTGCATTGAAATTTTACTTTCTCTATTATTACTCATGCTCTTTCAAAGCCGGGCGGATTCTGGTCTATTTGAATATTTTATAAAAGGAGAATTTGTTTTATTTTTTTGAAAATTATTCCAACAATTTTGTTCATCTGTGACTTTTGCATTAAAATGTCAGTTTGATGCTTTTCATTTAAAACAAATTTTAAAGCTAGCTAGTTACAGTTATAATGCTTGATATGAATAGCCAATAAGTTGGAATTATGGTCTCTCTGAGATACCAGGTATTATTATTCTCAACATAGTTCTCACATTCTTCTTCTTTTTGTTTTTTATAAACATGTCAGTTCAGGGACTTCTGATGTACAGGTGTTTGCTTTTTGTTCTGACAACTAATTCCTTTCTTTTAGCACACAACACAAATGGCTTGAGGTTTTTCAGTGTGCACCTGGAAGCTTGCAGCAGATGCCAGAAAGGCAACTTTACTGTAATTAAAAAGAGGCAATGAATAAAGTTTAGGACATAGTAAAGAACTAAAATAAACAAAGGCACTTTATAAGAAAAATAGATAGAGATTTTAGATGAGTAATTTTGAATATTTTAGTATAAACAGGACACCAGTGGCACTGCGAGCTTGCCCATCTTTTTCTTGACCAGCATTTGCATTTTGTTGAATATGGAAAAGGAAAAATTATGCTACTCCATTACGCTTAACCATTTATCAGTCGAACTCCGGTACACTCAAAATCACTCAAAATCATTTCATCCTGTATATAGAAAGCTAAGATACGGCATTATATGCAAACCACATATTTAAAGTCTTCATGAACCGGAAGCTGCAGAGTTTTTTTTTTTTTTTTGCTTGCTTTTTCAACTGCGAGCTGATTGGATCTAATAAAGGAGGCATTTTATTCAGAAAGATTGGGAAAGGCGTTTCGGGAGAGTTATTACAACCTAACAGACACCTCCTCCTCACCATTTCTGTTTGTTGTCAAAACTGACAGTTGGAGCAGCGTCGTTAAGTATGATAAACAAACAGGAAGTGCCTTTTCAGATTTTGATTTTAGATCACAATAGAAAACTTTTTTTTTATTACATACACAGATGAATTGTTTACCACAAAACTAGCAATGTGAGCTAACAAAATCATATGGTTAGTTTTGATTTTGTTTGTACTTTAAAATACAACTTCATGTTTAGTGTTCAAAGATATATAAATCTATGTCATATATCTACATACACTCAAAAAAATGTATTGCTGCTTGTTCAAACTACTTATTTACACAGTTTATACATGCTTAATAACACAGTTTACACAGTTTATTATTAGTTAATAACACCGTTTTTGCGACTTTTTTGGGGGGGGGGACAGTTTAATTGTTTTATGTTCAATCCACTTAAATTTGTTAAAAATTTCTTAAATTTACCTAATCGATTTGTGTTGGGACAACATAAATGAATAGTGTGGAGCCATTCATTTTTGTACAGTATACAGACATGGAGAACATTGTTGGTACCCTTCAGTTTTGTCCAAGTAAGTTTCATTAATTTGGCTTTTTTAAGGCTTCCGTTGAACCACAATTCTAAAGCAACATCTGATTTTCATTTTTTATTTTTAGCCGTTCTTGATTATTCTTATTTGATTATTACTATTTCTAGTATCATTATTTCAGTGACCACTGGAGTTTTTCTTTCTTCACTGAAAGGTTACCAACAATTTTGTTCATATCTGTTTAAAACATATGTTTTAAGATATTGCGAACAGGGTGAGGACCAAGCAGTGATTCCAGGTACTCTTTTTGGGAACTGGGCCAAAAAACCTTACGTGCATCCCTGGAAATATGTAAAAAATTGAGTTGCGGGCTTATTTGTGCTTGTGCTCCAAAAAAGTTCTGGATGGGGCTACAGTGCTCAAAAAAGTTCATTTGTATTCCTGATTAAATGGCCTTAACTGGCAGATAAATGATGAACAGCTGATGTTCTCTATTAACGTTTGTGGGTGGAGGCAGCTCGTAAATGGAGTCTTAACTACTTCCAACCAGAAATAAAAATGTTATTGCTGGTCTGTTATGTAACCATCTATTTCAGCATTTGCTTGGTTGTTCCGAACAATATGCAATACAGATCTGATACAGTAAACTTACTTTATTACAGATAGAACATGCATCTGATCAAATTTAGTCTGTTGTATTACACAATGTTTCATCAGAAATCTACACTAACCCACAGTGGTAGAAGTTACTTTTGAACTGTATAGATGCAATAACAAACAGAGTACAATGGGCATCCAGAACATGATATACACTCCAAAAATTACATTTGCTGTGTGTTCAAACTGTTTATTTAAAATGAGCTAAAACAACACAATTCTTGAGTTTTTTTTTTTCAGATAACTTGATAATCAATTTAAATAATAAATAGTTTTATGTTCAATCTACTTAAACTTATAAAAACCTAATTCCTTAATTCCAACACAAATCGATTGTGTGAAACCCAGCATTTTTTACTTTGTATACACAAACTAAACTATTAAATTACACATAATACAAATAAAAAACATCTATAATTGGAATCAATTTTATTGTAGCACTTGACATAATGAGATTACAATTGAGAAGCAATTCATTCTAAACCCACATTGCACTCAATGGGATGTTTTCATTAAGACTGTGGGGATTGTTTACAAAGATACTGTACAATTAATAAAAACGTTGAAAACTTGGCCAAAACTTAATAAGCAATGGATCTGCTTTGAAAAAAGTGTGAAAGAATTGCGCAAATTAATTATAATAATGTAATGTAAGTAATAATACAGGTTGTGAAGGAAAACAGTAAAATACAAATATATTCTTACATTTTACAGTCATGTGCATTGAAAACTCACATTCAAAACTTACATTCAAAACTTATACATTCAAGAGAAAAATTGAGCACTATTGCAATCTGATGACATTTCATTTACATAACTTATACATATTTTTTAATCAATAAAGTAACTAATGTACAACATGTGGTGTACTTAAACAAAAAATGAAAACTGTATGGTCTAGGCAATAGAAACCAGAAGAAGATGATAAATTCATATGATTTAATATGGTTCAACTTTAAAACGGAACATATGTATTATTATAGTAAGAAATAACTATAGAAAAACAGAATAGGCACTGTCCATAATATTACAGATTTTATACTGTATGTATATCCAACTAACATTGTTCTAAAAAGTAGACTCACAATTAAAAATTAAGAAGTTGTTTTCCATGTTGCAGAGTCAAAAATCCATCAGTCAGGTTCGGAGATCTGTAAAATAGAGATTTGTATGGAATATACATTCAGTTTATAGTTTGTTCCTCTAAAATAATGATACAATTATCTTGCTTATATAAGAAAAAAAATGTTTAAAGACAGACACTTTACTGTTTTCACAAGAGTTGTGTATTCACATGAATTTAACCTTTGGCATTTACCTTGTCCTAAAACATCTGTTTGACGGAAGAAAAGAACATTTAAATTTATTGATGGTATCTGTGTCAAAGACTCCAGGGTATACTGATACACATCAGGCTTGTTTTGCAAATGTTTAAGTATTTCATTTTATAATATTTTATACAAATGTGTAAGACATTTATTTGAATGCTCATAATTCTGATAAGCTTTATGCATTTATTTACATCTTAGGCTTTTACACACTTTGCCGTGCAGTGATATCTATATTGAACATTGAAAATAACCACTCATTTATCAATGGAAAAGCTGCTCGTTATCCAATTTAACCCAAATACCTGTACTTCCTTTATGGCCTCACACAAAGACACAAGTGGACCATAGACACATCTGAATAAGCTGAGCTGAGGTACAAAGTAAAGTGAGCCTGAGATAAGTATCTCACAACCCCCCTTTATATAGAAAAGGAAAGCAAGTTGCTGGAAGACTGGACATTCCATTGAGGATTTATCAAGACAAAACCAGTGGACTAATTTAAGAGCTCCAACCTGTTAAAATGAAGTGGAACCTCAAATTATATCAGAGCTGTTAGGGCAGGCTTGCAGAGCCAGTTTAAATTTCCATCTCAATGCTTTTTTTGTTCTAGACTACATCAGATTTATGCTTAAGATACCCAACGAAACCTTAAATGTAGCAGGAAGAGTGAACCACTTGCAATTTGTTCAATTTCTTTCCATTCATGTATTGAGCTACGCCTGTATCATTCATTTATTCATTTATTTTCTTTTCGGCTTAGTCCCTTTATTAATCTGGGGTCGCCACAGCAGAACCAACCGCCAACTTATCCAGCATATGTTTTACACTGCGGATCCCCTTCCAGCTGCAACCCATCACTGGGAAACATACATGCACTCTTATTCACACACATACACTACGAACAAAATAGCCTTCCCAATTCACCTTTAGTGCGTGTCTTTGAACTGAAACCGGAGCACCCGGAGGAAACCCACACGAACATGCCAACTGACCCAGCCGAGGCTCAAACCAGCGACCTTCTTGCTGTGAGGCGATCGTGCTACCCACTGTGCCATTGTGATGCCCTGCCTGTATCATTTGTATTTTAAAGTCTCACATTTTTTACACATTTTCTCTCCTTTGGAATCCATTTAAGAAGTAAAAGTAAATCATCAGTCCAAACCTGAGGCTGAGGTGACATTTCAAGTGCTTTCATTATAGCCTCATGTCTGATTCCAGGTGTGAAAATTGTGATTTGTGTGCCCTAAAATAATGAATTTGTAGTATAGGTTCACCTCTTACACAATAGATAGTGCTTAGAGAGTCATTACTCAATTTATCTGCTAAAAGAATCTATCCTGACAGGCCAACACTATCAACCAACAGTGAGCATCAATCAAAAGCATTTTTCTCTGGTCATAAATTCTGCAACACAAGGAATTTGTTTTTGTAATTTTCTCTTTATCTTGAAATTGACTTTCTTTATATGATGCATAACACGTTTTATAAAAAAACATTTTACTTTGATTGAGAAATGACTGCTATTCACATGTGGGAGCTGGATATCTACAGATAATTGAATAATATAGACATTTAAATAACTGATAGTAATGGTTCTAATGTTTCATAAGTTTGTGCTTTCAGCCATCTCAATGCATCCTGCCAAAGCTGCCTTGTGAAATCTTTGCTTCAACTAAGAGTTAAACGAGACTGTTGGTGGAGGGGTGTCCTGTCAATCCCACTCTGAGGAATGTGGCTGTGATGCCCAGGGCAGATACGGGCAGGTGAAGGTATCTATCTTTCAACAGTGGCCTGATCACAGCTAGGCCTCTGAACCTGCTGCTCTAGGACACTCACTGGGAATAGAAAGCAGAAAGAGAGAGAGAGTGGGCTATTGGATGTCCTGACTTTGAATACTGTCTTTTCAGAGCCTCGTCTGTCAAACACGTGACTGAAACTGTGTGTGTGGATGGTCAACTGCACTTAGTGATGTTTCATATTGCTTGTTTGTCACAAACATAAATATCCTAAACTAAAACATCATTAAATTCTAACTGTAGACACAACTTTTTTGGGGTTAAAACAACACCAACAACAATAATAATACATTTATTTTAGATTGGAACTGTAAAACTGAATTACTAGTATTTGTGGCTGTCTTAATTTGTTCATATTGCGATATTAAACTATTAAACTTAAACAACATTTTTGTTACTGTTTTTTGACAATATGTGATTTATATGTGCTTCTCATTTAAAGTTTGTGAAGATGTTTTTTTTTTTTTTTCACATAAGCAACCAAAAATCCGAAAATGTTATGTGAAGTTGCATTTACTGAGAACTGAACCTTTTAGAGGCAAATAAAAACTAAATCAAAGCTTTTTTTTATGAGTAAAACTTTCACTCTGAAACATATTTATTGAAGTAAACTACAGCTTTTGCTGGTTGATAATCTCACTAAGCCAAATTGTGCTTTAAGCTTCATTAAAATAAATTCACACTTTTCTTTACATCTGCACTGTAGGAGCAATAATTTAAATTTTTGAGTCCTTGCTTTGATTTGTGGACCGTTGCAATTTGCG